>NW_026856832.1:0-233141 GCF_026571515.1 Ruditapes philippinarum | reverse complement strand
AATGATTAACAATATTATCAGTTAAACCAATTCTCTGTAAAATACCTTAGATCCCACCTTATATACTAAAATTCTATTACAATCATTTATATTTTCTGGCAATTGATACAAAATCGCAATGAACGTAAACTTTTTCTCCAATAAATCTTTAAAAATACTCACAAGTCAGGGTACAGATAAAATTCGTAAACTCACAAGTAGGGTTCACAATCACCAGCAAGTAACGTTCAGTTTACGGAAATGACCTCCTTGGTAAAACTCTTAAATTTATGTTGAAGATACAGCAATATGTTATGCATATGACTAAATTATCGTTTGTTATTGATTACTTTAGTAGTTCGATATCACAATTCAATGTTTAACTAAATCAACATTGGAATAAGACGGATTTTTGTTCGTGTTCAGTGTTGATCACCTGAAAGCTGTTCGTGAGTTTCGATTATTTTATAGCCTTCGTGCTAACGTTTATGTTTTGCATAACTTAGACGTTTAATAAAGTTTCTCTCTTATAATATAAATATAGATTTACTAACCTAACGTCCATCAGTATCAATATAAATACCAATATCGTAAACAAGTGAAGTGGCAGAATATGGCTGACACTAAAATCTTCTCACAAGATCCGGTTGGGGTTCAAATCGTTTATATACTGTGATTCTATTGCGTTATTCAGTATGAATAGCGGCTAGCCGTGGTAAAATGATCAGGCCTGCAGAAAGGAAATGGAAGTGATCTCATGTTTTTTGCCGGTGACAAAGGCAATTAAACAAACACAATTATACACAAACGCACACACACGTACACACACGCGTACGTGTACCGTAGATGACCGAATTATAATCACGCCCGTTTAACTCACAACGAGTGAAAAATGTCCATCGGTAAAAATGTTGTGAGCAACTTCCGTTCCTCGTTGTGAGCACCCATCTTTGACGTGTGACACGATAAACAAGGTGAGTTTTTCATAATTTTTGAAGATTACAGACATTTATGTAAAAATTTCGAAATGCAGTTAGCTAGCGATATGTTTTCCGAGTATGCACATGTAAAGATATTGCCTTTTGGTGGACAATTTGATGGAAATACCGTGCGACGCAGTCACTCGGGGTAGCAGGAAAACTGGAGTCAACTTCTCTTTGGACCTTATTTAACATTGAAAACGTCGATTCTGGTGACGTTTTGTGCATTCTAACCTAAAACAGACGCCCACAAGTCTTCAGCGTAAATTATTATCTGAAAGTCTTCATAGAAACGAAGATATACCCTTTTTTGCTTTAATCCTCGTTGTGAGCACCATAACCTCGTTGTGAGCAAGACAAGCGCAGTGCGTGTATGGTTTTAATATGTAATTCAGATGGTGAAAACATAATTTTCAATCTACCACAGCAATTAAAACGTTTTTACACAGCATCATTAGTTTGCAAGACGTTGTGCATACCCCAAAGGGAGGCATATTAGTTTTGAACTGTCCGTCTGTCAGTCCGTCAATCTGTCCGAAAACTTTAACATTGGCCATAACTTCCTTATTAGTAAACGGATTTGATTCATATTTGAACACAACATCCCTTAGCACAAGACCTTCCCACGGACCAGTTTTTTTTACCTTGGCCCCTGAATGGCTTTTACCTTGAAGGTCAAATTGTCCAAAAACATTTAAGATTGGCCATAATGTCCTGGCATAATGTTTAGGCACAACACATCTTTGGACAAGGCCTTTCAGCTATCCTATATTCTGTTGACCTTGACCCCTGAATGACCTTCACCTTGAAGGTCAAATTGTCCAAAAACTTTAAAATTGGTCATAACTTCCTTATTAGCATACGGTTTCTACTCATATTTTGAAACAACACCCCTTTAGGCAAGACCTTCAAACTGATCTGTATTCTTTTTACCTTGTACCCTGAATGACCTTCTAGAACATCCAAAAACCTTAACATTGGTCATAACTTTTTTATAAGTAAGTGGAATTACTTCAGATTTGGACACAATGCCCCTTTGGACAAGACCTTCCAACTGACCTATATTTATTTCGCATTGACCTTGAATGACCTTCACATTGAAGATCTAATTGTCCAAAAACAAATAATATATCTGGGCCAAAGCACCACTTCAGGGGCATTGTCAACTTACCGTGATAGTTCATGTTTTACATAACTTGGTCAGTCTTCAGCTCAGGAAAAACACATGTATGTGTGTATCACACAGATTGTTAAATTGTGGAACTATTCATAAACTCCCCGTGATGTTCACTCGTGCCACACTAGAGTATACGACATAAAATAGCTGATTTACCTCCACTGATTAGTTCTTCGGTTATTCTGATGACTTGTGAATATGAAGAATAATTTTCAAAAAAGAAAAAGAAGAACTATTGCAATAAAAAAATATTGTACAGAAACGTTTTGATTGCTTTTGGTAGATTGAAAATTGTATTCTTGCCATTTGAATTACATATTAAAACCATACACGCACTGCGCTTGTCTTGCTCACAACGAGGTTATGGTGCTCACAACGAGGATTAAAGCAAAAAAGGGTATATCTTCGTTTCTATGAAGACTTTCAGATAATAATTTACGCTGAAGACTTGTGGGCATCTGTTTTAGGTTAGAATGCACAAAACGTCACCAGAATCGACGTTTTCAATGTTAAATAAGGTCCAAAGAGAAGTTGTCTCCAGTTTTCCTGCGACCCCGAGTGACTGCGTCGCTCGGTATTTCCATCAAATTGTCCACCAAAAGGCAATATCTTTACATGTGCATACTCGGAAAACATATCGCTAGCTAACTGCATTTCGATATTTTTACATAAATGTCTGTAATCTTCAAAAATTATGAAAAACTCACCTTGTTTATCGTGTCACACGTCAAAGATGGGTGCTCACAACGAGGAACGGAAGTTGCTCACAACATTTTTACCGATGGACATTTTTCACTCGTTGTGAGTTAAACGGGCGTGATAATGATTGATTGTTTTATTGGTTCTTGATCTCATCGAACACATTGAATGTGTGTAATAAGTTTATTAATGAGACTTCTGTTAAAAATAATCAAGTAAGATGCGGTATGGCCGAGTGATTAACTTGCCTGACTAGTAATATATAGATTGCTGGCCGCGTGGGTTCAAACCCAGTCAGTGGCAAGTCGTTTTACCGTTAGCAAATAATTTTACAATCATTGTTTAGTACTGGTTGGTTCCAGTGTTTTTTACGCTTCCAGCTTTCAAAACAACAGAACTAAAAATAAATTTGTATAACCAAAAAATAATCAAGTTGGTATTCAGATTGTAAAACGTTAGTACTTACAGCAATATATACAAAATAAGCAGTCTGATACATGTAGATTTTTGTCGGATTTTACGTCAGGGACATATTGTGACTTTTCAATCTTACTGGTGAAAAAAGACCTCAGGTACATTATTTCAGGCACGAACGGGAACCTGAATAAAACTGGCGACGTTCCTTAAACTAGCTGGAGTATCTTCCACATATCAATCTCTTTTTCAGTCAAAAAGGACATTTAAAAAGCATACATTATTTTGTCTTGAATCAGCAGATTCGGGACATTCCTTTAGGTCCCAAAGTTACTACAGATATACAACCATTAACTCTATTTACATACTAGCTTTCGCTTTTGGCAGATTTCTCAGTTGTTTTACGTACGTTTGTCTCATATGAGACAAATGGGACCCAAATGTCTAATCATAAGACAAATGTGCTCCGATCAAGTATTTTAAGGGACAGAAAAAGCACATTTGTCTAATTTTTTTTAAGAAACAAAAAAGCACATTTGTCCCATTGTATTTTTATGCATTATTTGGCACATATTTTCCCACGGCAATAATTCTTAGTATCGAGGTTCGCCGTTTTACCTCATGTCAAGTGTAATCATCAATATGTTTGCTAATGCTTTTTTAATCTTAAACCTAAAACCTGCAGTGGAACTGTTAATATCTCTTATTCAAGAAATTTGACTGGCTGAACCTGAAGGCGTACACTGAAACATACGGAATCCCGTTTACTATGGTACAATGGCACAATATGGTACGATGATGAAAACGCGATGGTACGATAGTGAAGACACGATATATACGTGCCAGTTTCATTCAATATATTGGTCATAGTGTACTCCCTTTTCAAAACATATAATGCTGTCATCCAGTTGTTAAGCACCTGCCTAAGTGCTACAAAGGTCTTTATCTAATTACTTGAACATTAAAAAGGCAAATTTTTTGGCCTATTAACTTTCGAAATGTCTCAGAGTCACTAATAATGGCGAAAAGGTGTTACGCAGTACAATATATAATAATGAAGGAAGGAAGTTATTATTGTGACATGTGCATAGCCAATTACAAATTAACTAAGTCTGTGTACAAAGAATTGTTTTGCAATATATTTCTCTGGGAGTCTGCAAATCTGACCAAAGAATATCAGTTTGCGCTTTGCAATTTCAGCTTCAATAAGAAACATACCTAATGCACCAAGGGAACTGTCGATGTATTGCGGGGTATTTTTTGTATACACTTACTACATTCTCTGTGCGCTCTCTCTAAGCGTAGCATTGCCGATGATTGAACACAATTCCACAGCTCGAAGTCATATAAATATTTTGGTAAAACAACCGTTTGATAAATGGTCGTGAGCGTCGGAGGAATTAAACCATCTGGGTGAAGACCAAAATTGAGAAGGCCATAAAATGTTGTCTTTAATTTACTTACTGCTTCGTCTTTGGAAGGACTCATGCATATATTATTATCACAAAGAATTTCGAGATGTTTGTATTGGTTACCATATTGAATATGTGAATTCCCTAGTAAGAACGTTTGTTCGTTCACATAATTATCTGAGGCAAAGCATTTCAAAACAAAGCATTTAGAAGCATTGTATTCGAATCGCCATTTTAATGCGTATCTGTCACATATATCTAGCATTTGTTGTAAATTTTTCTGAGATAAGGAAACTAGCACCATGTCATCTGTCACCGTTGGCGAACCTATCGTAAAGTTGTAAACACAGATCCCGAGACCACTTCGTTCTTCTTTCATTATCAAGTCATTTATGAATAAAATAAAAAGCAGCTGTGAGCTTTTACTCCCCTGTCTTGTACCTTTTATATGTCAAGAATAGTCTTAAGAACTCCATATATTCCCGTTTTTATCATATTGCTAACATTTCTACAGCTGTAAAATTTCCGGCTGCCAGGTCGCTAGAAAAAAGAACAACTTTCTAATTGTGATTTTTTTTCTTCTTATATATAACTGTTAAAAGATAAGATATGTATTTCAAAGTTAATTAAGAGTCGTTTTTCAATTCTTTTCCAAACTTTTACAACATTAATATTTTGGCCGTTAATTTGCCGATATATTGTAAAAAGTATAAGGGTTAAATTATGACCGATGCATGACAAATACGTTTCCTGTAAGGAAACGTAAATAGTGATTTTGAAATTTAGAAAACGTTTAAACCAAGCGTTTCTCTGAGAATTATAAATTTTACAAATAGTAAGTATAGTGGTTAAGAATAAAAATATGTTTTAACTAGTAAAGAACGGTGATAAATGATGAGTCAGCTTTAAAATATCACGGTACTATTTTTTGACCTGATTACCTCGGCAGTAAGATTTGATGAACGGTCTTAACATTTGGGAGGCAAAGCCTCCCCAAAAATAGTGTCTAATTACCTGACCGCCAACTACTATAAACTAAATTTCGATCTTTGATGTCAGTGCTCTGTAGGAGCACATTTATCTCGGAGCACCTTTGTCTTACGTAAGACCAATACGGTCGCATCTGTCCCACTTGAGACAAATGGGACCTCAAATGTCTAAGCCAAAAAATCGTGAAACAAACGGAATTCCATTCACGTACCCGATGGTACAATGGTGATGGTACGATGGTAAAAACGAGATAGTACAAACGTGAAACAACGATGGTACGCTGGCGAAACAACGAAGACACAATGATGAAAACGTTATGTTACGATGGTGAAAACATGATTTTACGATGGTGGAAATACAATGGTACGATAATGAAACTGCGAGGGCATGATGATGAAAATGTGATATTATTTTCACCATTGTGTCATCGCATCATCTTGATTTCACAACCTTGCCATCGTTGTTATCGTGTTTTCATCACCTGATCATCGCGCTTTGACAATTGTACCATCGTGCATCGCGGTTCAGGGAGGCAAAAACATGTTCCTTGTGTCCAAACGGAACACCGTGCTCGGGCAATATTTGAACGATACAATATCGTGACTCGTTTCGCATCTCGCCAGAATCTCGCGTCTTGCTTCGTTGACGCGAGACAAGAAAATCCTTTGAGGTTATATACCAAAAACATATCCATGATGAAAACAGCTTAAATTTAGCCGTCTATTACTTAGAGACACGATAGCGAAATTCCAGTAAAATGGAGGTGAAACCTCGTTGTACTGGATACTTCGACATTGCCGGATCTCGCGTTACAATTTCGTGCCTTCCTTCGTGTCTCTTCGAATGTTTTGCGTCCTTGATTTGGGGGGGCCCCATATCATAATTAGGCATTACCCCGGATTCATTTAGGAAAATCATGCACTTTTAAGTGCTTTTTCAAAGGCGGATCTGAAAAACAGCAATTCCGGGAAAAAGAGATATTTTTATATATATATTACATTTTATGTACAAAAAATAAGTAATGGCTTTTTTTCTTTCTAGATCATTTAGAGGCCTCTGTTGCCGAGTGATTAAAAAAAAAACACTCGTCCCTTACCGCTGTACGTTCGACAATTACTCGGGGCGTCGAAATATACATGCGAGAAAGCCCGTCCAGGGGTCCAAATGCGGAATACCTATCCGCGTGCGCACGTAAAGGTTATCGCGTGCGCACGCAATAACTATCCTTTTAGAACGTAACAGCTATCGCGTGCGTTAGTTTTAGTATCGCGTGGCCACGTAATAGCTATCGCGTGCGCACGCAATAAATAGTAAAAAAATCATATATCCCCTTTTACTACCTTGTTGTTGCTTAGAATATATCTTAAATCATTTATAAAACTTTAATCAACTACAATCAATACGCCTTAATTAACTACAATTAATAACGATATAGAATGGACTTGCTGCATATGGATACTGCACTGGCAGAAACTTTTACTGTAACATGCAGAACAGGGATATTCTTTAAGTTAATATATGACATCAATGCAGAGGCAGAAAGTTTCTGATTGACCGGAAGTTACATAAAAACGGTATAACAGAAAATACAGAAAACCCAGAACAATTTTTATATCCGCCTTTTCGGACAATTACAATGTACTAAGCAGAAACAGTTTTCTTTTTAAGTAGATTTTTATGGAAGAATGTGAGACAAATGTGCATCCGCCTCATTTCCAATTTGTCGCAAATATGAATGTTTACGTACACATCGGTCACACCTCGTGAGACAAATGTGTTCCGAGACAAATGTGCTTCTTCAATTCTCACTTCTCGATACTGTCCTCTATATGGACTTAACCGAAGTTGTCATCTTTAACTGTGAAATGGGGAAACGAGTTCAAAATTACTTATAGTATATCCAGTCAATGTACAATAAGTCTATAGTTACTGTAATGAAATTGTCCTTATTTGCGTTATGTAAATATACATTCCAAGTTTATAATCTGTCTCTAGTAATAACACAATTTTAGACTTATGTAATCACGGCAACAATCTGTCATCACTAGCGCTGGAAATCGTTGTGCGTGCGTGCGTGCGTGCGTGCGTTTGTGTGTGTGTATGTATGTATGTGTGTGTGTGTGTGTGCGTGTGTGTGTGTGTGTGACAAAACCAAAAAAACTTGTATTGTATTTTCATCATCTTTTTATTTAACGTAATGCAAGTACAGGCAATTTATTTTAACAACAATTTCATTTTTCATTAAAAATTTTATTAACATAGTGTGTACTTAACTGCGGTGACCATTATTAAAAAACTTAAAAAAATTTCACGTTTAAAACTATGTTTGTGGATTTCTGTTACATGTTTTGAAAAGGTACAAATTGACGACATAGGTGAACCACCTTTTGCTTTTGGCAACAAAGCTGTAATGATTTAGTATTTTGTATGGAAGGCAAAATACCACTTTGTTTACATTTTGCTGATTTAGTGACAAAATATTTTCCATTCAACACTGCTTAATTCCTCTAGATCAATTATTAAAACATCATAAAATACAGATTTTCCCTTTCTTCAGAGGAAACAATCACATTCAGTTACAAATCTTGATGTGTTTTTAAATCTTCAAGCATGTACCAAAAAAGTTTTAAAAATCTTATCTTAAAGTTACATTTTAAATTTCATAAAAACAGAAATAGCGACATTTCATTAATAAATTGGGTTTCATATCGACTCCAGATCTTATTTTGGTGTCCAGACAACCAAAATAAGTTTTATAAGCATAAAAAATGGACAACCTCATTGTGGCGAAATCGGAAGTACAATATCTGTTTGCATGATAAACTCCGCCTTCAGAACATCCGTACATCAATATTAAACCAACAAACATGACTATAAGTAGCAGTCCTAATTTAACGGTATATTTCCGCATTGTAACGGATGATTTCATACAAATTTAATCTTTTTTATGAGATGATTACATTTTACTGAACCTCAAGCCTAGTGCACCATGAAGTTAAACAGTTATAATGTATTTGCACAAGAAAATCTCATATTTGTTGTGTTCCGGATAGCAGCTATAACACTGTGACGTAGCGCATACACGAGCTGATTATATATTCTTCATTTGCATGTTAAAATTCGTATACGAACTTTAGTGTTACCGTGGGGTTTTCCGTTTAAAATCCTTATTTATGAAAATTATTTGCTGAGATTTACAACAATACTGTTAAAAAGGTTAATGAATCTGCAGAATGCTTGGTTTTTAGGCCGAAGGCAAAATATCTTTACATATTTATTTAATGTAGCTTTAAGAAGTTAAGAAAAAAAATTTACAATTCATAAAAGTTACACTTTATTATATATACAAAAATGGACGAATTTACAATTTCATAACAATTGATTCACAGTTTCTTTCAAACTTTTTTTTTTACATATGTTTGTTATTTATATGGATTGTAAATGCCCTATACTAACTTTCTTTAGTGCTAATGCTAAATGCTTTTTAATCTTCTTGACTCTAAGTCTAAGTGATAATTACCAACAATTACTTAAGTGATAGATAATTTTAGGTTTTATCAAATAAATTTGTTTTGTTAGCCAAAATAAATTGAATAGTTTTAAGTGCACTAACCTGCACTAACCATATGTAACGTTTTTCAAAATATTAAATGTGGGATACTTTATCAAATGAATAGTAATAGTTAATGACTATAAAACGCATGCTGTTTTTTTTACATATGCTTTACTATGTGTAGGACTAGCCATACGTTGATCGGTTATGAAAATGTATCTTCAAGTTATAAAACTATAATAAAATGTTATACAAAAGTAACAGATGAAAACATATACAGATATTATATTTACAATAACAATAGACCAAACAGTTAAAATTTATCCAATATATACCTGGTAAAAGTAATCATACGTGTTATAAAGTTGTTACCATAATTGGTTATGTTATGATATTACTAACTAATGATTTTAGCTTACAAAGTGATTCCTAAAGAAATTGACGTTATTGGTTCGTGTTGTAAAATAAATGGCGCACTATTCAAGTGAAATTTATAATTTCACAAACGTATTATCGATAACAACTGCCGATTGATTATGAATCTAAACTAAGAAGACACAATTTCATTTATTCTAAAGCTTCCTTAAAGATATAAGGACAAGAGCACCGCTAGGCGGAGCATTATATGCCCAAAAAGTGTTGTTTTTTAGTAAGGATGAAGCATAATTTTCAGTGTTAAGGTAATTGTGACCCTGACCTTTGACTTTAAAATCAATAGGGGTCATGTATTGGACATGGCTGTCCATCCTAAAAATTAACAGCTGTAGGTTGATTAATACTTAAGTTATTGAGAGAAAAAAACGTTTTGGACATGGCTGTTCATCCTATAAAATTTTACAGCTGTAGATTGATTAATACTTAAGTTATTGAGCGGAAACTGTTTTCAGTTTTAAGGTAATATTGACCTTGATATTTGACCTTGTGACCCAAAAATCAATAGGGGTCTTCTACTTAATATGGACAATCATCCTATGAAGTTTGAATATTGTGGGCCAAATGGAACTTAAGTTATGCTCCGGAAACCAAATTGCGGACAGACGGATGGATGACGGGGGGTATAACAAAAAAAATATGTCCGAAACTCTTTTGCCAAATTTCTAATTTCAGACTCGGGTTCAAGAGAGGAAAAACAAGAACAGATTTTACACCCGGGCCAGGGCAAACTTTGAACCAACGACGATGTTGTTATGAGTCTATTTTATAAGATATATTTAACTTATAGCTATAGAGAATATATATTTTAAAAGTTTATATACATAAAAGGAATACTCAGGCAAATTAATGACAAAATATTAAAATAATCTTAAATACTCAAATCACACTAAAATGACATTTTTTCAAAGTCCCTGCATGAATTTCTGTATAAATTCTATATATTTTGGATTTGAAGCGTAAATATATCTATATACATTTTGTATGTTGAACGAAATTTAGACGGCCCCAGAATCACCGAGTAGTCATGCGACTTGAACAAAACATGGAAGTTACACTAACAGATATTGTGGATATTGTATGATTGAAACAAGTCTAAGTCAGTCATTTATGCAAACTTTTACAGAATTTACAGAATAAGGAATGAATACTAGTAATTCGAAACGAAGAAATGAAAATTTTGCCTGTGGGCGGAATCAAGTTTTACCAAATAGGCGTTATACAAATAGCTTTGACGGAGGACTTCTACATCATGTAACACACCACATTTTAAAGCTACTGACATTATAAATTCTAAATGAGAGTTTTGAAATATGCATCTTTCACAAATATTTTTATGACCTACTTAATGCAAACTTTTTACAATTTAATAATTCGTTTTGGTCCTGCGATATTTAGTAATCGGTTTCAGTAAAGAAATAGATGAGAATCGACAGAGGGTGATCACAACAGCTCACCATGAGCACGTAAGAATTAAAATTGTTAACAAAATATCACATTTTACAGTTACAATCATAGCCTATCATAATTTATTTTCTCGTCTAAACACACCAAACGGTGTCGGACTTTTAACTTCAACTTCAACATCAATGTCTCTATCACTTATCACATTATCATTTTCTTGCACGTTGGTGTCTGCACGTTCTAGAGACGTTAATGTAACAGTAGAATCTTCACTGTCAAACGTTTCACGGTCAAAACTAGATTGTCGTTTGAAAACAATATCATCTCTAGATTTAACTGACTGGTTTACGTTAATTTTGTTTTTACTTCGAGATGAAACACCAGCCATCTTGTTTTCTTCTGGTATGTTTTGTAGACTAGATGTCGGTGAACCTAATCGCTTTTTCATTCCCTGCATGTTATCATCCTCAGAATGAACAGATATCGACTGGGAAAATGTTGATCCTGGATTTAAAATGATAGTAGTATATCAGATATTGTTTTACAAATGTAATGTAAAGTAATATTACTGGTCAACAATAGAAAAACAAATGTGCATTTGTGAATAAAGCTATGCCACCGCATGAATACAACACTAAATAGTATTTTTAGAACAGAAGATTTTTTTTGTTTCCATACAATTGAAGTATGCCATAATGCAGTCGAGTCTAGTGACTTTGGTAGTCAAGGTCATATTTCACATGGCCTAATTGCATGACTGTACATCAAATAAACAAGACAGTAACTCAATTTGTCAAAATCTAGGTCAGCTGATATCAAAGTTCGATTTACATCTTAATCTGTGCACATGATTCAAATGTCATAGCTGTACATCAAAGGACAAGAAAGTAGGTCATATGTCAAAATTTAGGTCAGCTGATGTTAAAATTTAATTTTACATCTCAAACTTTGTACAATGTCCAAATTTCATGGCTGTACACCAAGGACAAGACAATAGGTCACTGTCCCCTTGGGCAGCCATATTTTGACCCAATGGTTTAATTAAAACAATCTTTGACCCCCCCCCCCCCCAACTGAGACAAGGTTAATTTTGACACCAGGAAAAAATTTGAACAATTTTAACAGATGACATATTGATGATAATATATATAAATATCAAAACTCTAAGCCTTCAGACAAGACAATTTCCTTGTCATTTCCTCTTTCACCTTTAACTTGGGTGTGTCTGAAAAAACTTATTAAGGTGTCAATAAATCTAGTTTCAATAGTATTGAAGTTTATGAGCATGTAAGAAACCTTTACCAAAAACGTAAACCATCGTTGAACAGTGAAGTTAAAAACCAGGAGAAAAATAATACTTAAAAGCCAAAATTGATATAAATCGGAATTTGCAAAATCGCCTTCAAATACCTGAATCATTGTCGGAGTTTTCATCGAATGCTAAAGGTCTAAATCCTGATAGTTTCAGAACCAGTTTTTGTTGGTTAACTATAGTGTCCATCTTAGCATAAAGTTTCTCAAGGCGTTCTTTGTTGTCGGTTGTCTCTAGCTGGCGGACTGCTATATGATTCAGCATCTCGTATCTGAAGCTACTGATGTCCTGTTTAATCTCGTCAAAGTCTGCAATAATAAACACAAGTTTTTTACAAGGGGCTATGTTAATATCCCCGATGTTTTACAATATGTTAACTTAGCAATTTTTATTCTAACAAATAATGTACAGATGTGCATCTTAAAATATCAACTGATATGAATGTATGGTAATGATCTGATATGTCTAACGTATGCTTATAAGAATGATATAACCAAGATATGTCTTTCTTTGCTTTACTATAAGTTAAAGTACCTTTTATCAATACATTACCATACAAAGTATTCTAATCATTTACCGTCATTTGCGTCATTTTCTCTCTGGACATCAAATATATATCGCTTCACTATTCTCTTCATGACTCGCTATGATAGAAAAGAGATAAATTAAACCGAAATGCGTAGTCTTTGATATCATAAACGTTACATAAGGCACACTTGTATGCAATAAAATCATAAATAATGTTTGCATGTACATATATGTATTTTCCAAAACAACAGCCATCGAAGGCGGGGCAACATCTGACCTTTTCCTCAAAAAGCAAACACAAAAGAAGAACAATGTGATGAAATGCTTTCAAAAGCAACTTCATATTTCGAATTTATAAGAGCTTATATTTCACATTTGAAGTAAGGTCATTTAAAGATCAAGGTCATATTTAAATTGTTCAACATGTCGATCATACCATAAATGTAGTTTTGTACATGTATGAATTTAATATGTCCATTTATGATAGAGTTATGGTAAGTTTAGCAAATTTCAATAATTAACCTTGATTTTCAATGTTATTTTAATCAAGGTCAAACAAATTTAACATGCCAGTTTTTGTGTGAATCTAATACGTAAAATAATAGCAAAATTATGACAACTTAAGCAAGGACGTTTTCGGGAGTTTTCATATAGACATATAGGCAAGAAATAAGAAGAATATTTCTCAAAAAAGAAGAATATTTCTCTAGAATGCAATTGTTAAATTTCTCCTGTTAGTTTGTGTTTAATAAGAATCAAAGTATGAAAATAATAAATAGGACCAACGCTGACATTAAAAATAAAATATCATGTTTAAAGTGTTGCCTTGATTCTAACTAATATCTTTATAGATACCTTGTATGTCAGTTTGTCTGAAAATATGTTTGGGTCGGAATCATTCCTAACAAATCCGTTTGACGTCTGCATTTTTTCTTGAAAATGTTTGATTCCCGGTCCACCATGGTTTTCCCTAGTGCCCCAGGATATCTGGGCATTTGTCCGAGCAGCCGGGGTCACCTACAGATACCACAATACAAATGTTGTATATTACTTTTTTAAAAATTCTGTAAACTAAGGTACAACATAGGTAGAAGTTTTTTTCTATGTTTTGCCCCTATAAAACAATTATGCACCCCATGGCGGGGTAAATTTTGACATTATGGACAAAATTTGAACAACTATGATAAAAGACCTATAGATGATGCTGCTTACTAAATGTGTAAGTTCCGTGCCTAAATTTCTTATAACTGTGGCCCTTGGTGTCGCAGAGAAGATATTTTTCAAGCTATGGCTAGTTTTGACACCAAATTCATAATTTTAACAACTTTGGTATAGGACCAACAGATGATGTTTAATCATATATGAAATTAGCCTTTTTCGCATGATATATTGATTTTGCATTTTTGTACGATTTTTTTTGTAACCTACCAAAACAATTGTAGACGGAGACAAATTCCTGTGACGTTTTGCAAAAAATCCAGACATCGGTTTCAGAAGAGATGTTGTTAAAAGAAAGTTTTGACAACGGACAACACAAGACGACAAACAGAGTGCGATTATAATAGCTCATCACTCAAATGAGTTACAAATTGTGTATGATGCTTATCACTTAGAGCTTTGACATACTATAAGGGAATAAGCAACTGGAGGTTAGCTATTTATTATCTTTGCGCCCCTTTTTTCTTCGTACAAAATGGTTTCAATAAAAGAAATAAAAGCCATTTTTCATCAAGTTTTAACAGCTCTTTTGTATTCCTATTTTCTCACATGATGCTAGGAAATTTTATAAATATACGTATTTTTTATATTATATGTGAATGATACGACTTGTCTGCCCATGAAGAGGTTAAATCCTATTTTAAAGGCCTATTCCCACACCCTAAAAATACTACTACTATATTTTTAATTTCTTAATTTTTTTTAAAGTGACTGGGTTGAACCTAAAACGATTACATTTACTTTCGACTAGAGGACCATAACTTTAATCTATGCCAACTACTAGTATTATGAGCAACGAAGAGAGAAAGGTAGGGATTCAAGAGTCTGATAAATGTTGTTGGCATTGTCGAGTATTTCTAATACTTCCATATTAAAACAAGTTTATATAAGATTTAATTTATTCTATGCAGAACATTAATATCTATGCACATTATAATTCTATATGAGGAACAGACTGATGAACGTAAAGAATATAGAAAAAAACAAAAAAGGAGAATAACAACCTGTCCTCCAACGGTAGACGGCGGGAACATTTCTAAGTCGACAACTCTGCCAGGATGAGCTATAGTTTGTTGACCCTCATCTCCCGTACAACAACAAAAACATCCGAATACTGTCTTCAAGATGTAGAAAACTGTTTTTGGCGATGGAATAATGTTGAAAGGAATTGGCAAAGTAGATTCGTCTTTAATATATTCCATATAAAGCTTACTTCGGGCAAATTTCCATTCTGTGTCGGCTTGGCCCTGTAAACATACATGTAGTCTTGGAATATTATTACATCTGTGTGCATATTCATTTTTTATTTTTGACGGCAAGAACAACTAAACCCACCTTTCTATATATCATGTGATTTAGCGAGTCTTTGGTTCATTGGCCTAGAGTGTTGTTACTTTTTTGTTTCGAACTAAAAATGGTTTGCAAGATTAGGGTTATAGGGGATGCCTGGGTCATTGAATTTGTCTTTTTCAAACTGTAGCATTAAAATTTTTCAAACAAGATGTAGCCGGGAAGCAGAGCGATTGACTTTTCTATAAGCTATAGTATCAAAAAAGGAGAAAAGAATGCATATGTCTGCTTATTTGCTCGGAATAACTGCTTGTCTATAATATAACACAAGTATCATCTCAGAGAATAAAGTAAATATAAGAATGGAAAAGGCAGAGTTAAGCAAACAAAATATAATTTAGTCTTAGCAATGTTGCATTCAATTTTTTTGTAAAAATGCTATGCCACCGCATTAATACAACACTAAATAGAAGAAGCAGAAGTATCGTTGTTGTTTCTACACAATTGAGCTTTGCCATACTGCAGTAGTGTCTAGAGAATTTTTAGGGTCTAGTTCATATTTCAGCATGCTTAATAAAAGTCAACGTGCAAATGTGTCTAATATTTAATAAGGCCATAGTGCAATCATTGATTCAAATAATAGTATTCTTACTTAACAAACAAGAACCGGTTGAACCGGGTGATGCTCCCCGAGAAGGTTCTGGACACAGGAAAGTATAAAAAAAAATGAACAAAGGGCAAAAACTCCAAAATTAGGCAAAGCGGAGTTATGTTTTTTTGCACTGCACTTCTATTCAATGAGATCTATCTATCTATAAAGTTTCCTGATGATATCAGAGTTATGTCCCAGGTAAAAGTCAAAGTGTAAAAATGAACAAAGGGCAATAACTCCAAAATTAGACCAGGCTTTGTTTAGGTTCTTTAAGCATAGCAGTTCTATCCAATTATATCTAGCTACCTACAAAGTTTCATGTTGATATCTCTAATAGTTTTAAAGAAATGTCCAGGTCAAAAGTCAAAAAGTAAAAATAAACAAAGGGCAATTACTTCAAAATAAGGCAAGGCAGAGTAATGATTCTTAAGCACTGCACTTCCACCCAATGAGACCTATCTGTCTACAAAGATTCATGTTGATATCTCTTATAAATTTAGAGTAATGTCCCAGACTAAGTTCAAAGTGTCAAAATGAACAAAGGGCAATAACTCCAAAAGTAGGCAAGAAAGTGTTACAGTTCTTGTGCACTGCAAACTTACTCAATGAGATCTATCTACCTACAAAGTTTTATGCTGATATCTCTTATACATTAAGAGTTCAAATGTAAAAATAAACAAAGGGGGATAATTCAAAAATTAAGCAAGACAGAGTTAAGGTTCTTGTTCACTGCACACCTACTCAATGAGATCTATCTACCTACAAAGTTTCATGTTGATACCTCTTATACTTTTAGAGTTATGTCCCGGACAAAGTTCAAAGTGTAAAATAAACAAAGGGGGATAATTCAAAAATTAAGCAAGGCAGAGTTACGGTTTTTGTGCACTGCACACCTACTCAATGAGATCTATCTACCTACAAAGTTTCATGTTGATACCTCTTATACTTTTAGAGTTATGTCCCGGACAAAGTTCAAAGTGTAAAATAAACAAAGGGGAATAATTCAAAAATCATGCAAGGCAGAGTTATGGTTCTTGTGCAATGCACACTTACTCAATGAGATCTATCTACCTACAAAGTTTCATGTTGATACCTCTTATACTTTTAGAGTTATGTCCCGGACAAAGTTCAAAGTGTAAAATAAACAAAGGAAGATAATTCAAAAATTAGGCAAGACAGAGTTACGGTTCTTGTGCACTGCACACCTACTCAATGAGATCTATCTACCTACAAAGTTTCATGTTGATACCTCTTATACTTTTAGAGTAATGTCCCGGACAAAGTTCAAAGTGTAAAATAAACAAAGGGGAATAATTCACAAATTAGGCAAGGCAGAGTTACGGTACTTGTGCACTGAACACCTACTCAATGAGATCTATCTACCTACAAAGTTTCATATTAATACCTCTTATACTTTTAGAGTTATGTCCCGGACAAAGTTCAAAGTGTAAAATAAACAAAGGGGGATAATTCAAAAATTAGGCAAGGCAGAGTTACGGTTCTTGTGCACTGCACACCTACTCAATGAGATCTATCTACCTACAAAGTTTTATGTTGATACCTCTTATACTTTTAGAGTTATGTCCCGGACAATGTTCAAAGTGTAAAATAAACAAAAGGGGGTAATTCAAAAATTAGGCAAGGCAGAGTTATGGTTCTTGTGCACTGCACACCTACTCAATGTGATCTATCTACCTACAAAGTTTCATGTTGATACCTCTTATACTTTTAGAGTTATGTCCCGGACAAAGTTCAAAGTGTAAAATAAACAAAGGGGGATAATTCAAAAATTAAGCAAGGCAGAGTTACGGTTCTTGTGCACTGTACACCTACTCAATGAGATCTATCTACCTACAAAGTTTCATGTTGATACCTCTTGTTGTTTCAAAGTTATGTCCCGGACAAGAAAATGGGACGGACGGACGGACGGACGGACGGAAAGACGGATGGACGGACGGACGGACAAGGCGGCGACTATATGCTCCCCCGAAATTTTTTCGGGGAGCATAAAAAATATGTAAAATATCTATACTCTAGGCCTTGTTGGTCTTTAGAAGAAGATTTTTTTCCTTATAATTCCTTTTGATTCCATGTTCAAAGTGAATATTATGTATAAATATTTTCTGAAAACATGTACCTTAACCTAACATCTATTACTTTGACCATTTGACTTAAAAACGGTGGTGGTAGGTACTAATCACCAAGTTTCAATTGCATTGTAAGTTTTGGACTAAATGAACCAAATCCTAATCAAAACTGTTAAAATTTGCCTTTGAAAAATAGAGCTTATATTACCTGAATAAGTTCGAACGACCTTGACATCATGGCAATCAGCATGTTAAGCAATACTATTACTGTACAGAAATTATAGGCTCCAAAAATCCAATAACCCACGGTCTCCGTGGTCTTATGACCAAAAGGTTCAACTTCAACCGCCGTCGGCTCCCCACGACCAAATAATGACCAGAAGACTGTCCGAAATGTTATGTGTGGTCTGAAAATGAATAGATCTAACTCGCTATTTGCCTTTTTCATTTTTTTCTATATGATATTCTGCTGCTTTATAAATTTGTTATAAAGATTTTGGATAATAGTGCAATAAACAAACGATTGTTGGAATATAATTCTTGCTAAATTGCTAATGTAAAAAAGGCTTGCAACCTTTTATACTGGGTCATATAACCTGTTAAATCTTTATTACATTTGTTTCCTTATACCCTTTCACAACGATCAAAAAGATAAAATTGCGGGGAGCACCAGTCCTGGCTTATACTTATAGGGCAGATAAGATAGCGCTAATTTAATTTGTAAGAAAGGCTTTGTAGAGTCATTTGATGAACATTCATTAGGACCCAGTCACACTACACTGCGTTTTCACAGAGTTTGCACCGCGTTGTTAATTTCAACAAAGCGCCGCGATGGGGCCATTTCGACTATAGGCAAAAGTGTCGGCAAATAATTGTATTATATGGGTGTAATGATATAATTTTTATCAAATATAATGATATTATGCTGTACTTACATGCCAAAATGTTCCTCGGCTGTAGTGGTTATATCATTTTGTACAAGTTCAACCTGATTTCTCACCTCTTTCGGGTAGTACCAATATAAATTGTGCAATCCGACCATAAACGCAACAAAAAATACAGAGAACACGGCCAAAAACTTCAAAAAGTCCTGAAAACAGTATGACTGAAGTTGTTTTCTTTCAAATATAGCGTTTAAACCTTTTTAAAGTTTCACGTCTTTCATCAAACACCATATTCCAGCCATATTTGACATGACTTGATAATACAAATAAAGTACAAATACAAATGTACCGGCAATGTGCAATGTACTTATAATTATTTGCCATATATATTATAAACAATGAAGAAACAAAATAGCACAAAAAAGCAAGCTTTGTAGTTACAGCAGAAGGAAAAACAAACAAAAAATGTATAGACCTTGAAACAATGGTGGTGGGTTGGGGGCCGGGTCTGAAACAATCCCAAGCGAAGTCTTCATAAAATGTTGCTATATCCTTAGTCTACTTATCAACATGAAACCAATTTTTATTGTAACACTGATCTTGACCTTGATCCTTGATGGGACTCAAAATCAATAAAAAATGAGGATTTCAAAGAGGAATGTTATACAACAGGTTTTATTAATTGTATCATAGTTTGGGGACCTTTCTGTTGAAAATGTGTCAGAGTTAAATCGTATACATATACATGCACAGTGCGTTAACTGGAGTGCAGGTATTAGTTACCCGCACTCCATAGCATGCCCATTGATTGCCTCATTTTTGCTGGGGTTTACTTATCGTGACGGCATAGGAAGGGAAAGCGACAGAAATATCATATTTAGATGCTTGTTCATTGGTTACTTTTCTCCGGGGTTTCATTCTGTGACAACAGGGAACGTGTTTTTATGTTTGACTATGATACAAAAGAGAAAGAACTTCAAAACACTCGGCAATCTGATTAATACTCGGGGGCTACTCCCCCTCGTACAAATCAGATAGCCTCGTGTTTCGATGCTTTTTCTATTACATATCCCACTCTTAATTCTTGTTATTGCCAGAGGGTATTTCTTTATTTTTTAGTAACAGTGATCCTGATCCTAGTGGACTTAAAAGCAATTCCAAGTGAGGTCATTACATAAGCTTGCTTTACGCCAAGTTTCATTGAATTCTCTAACTCCAAACTCAATTTATTTTTCTAATTTTTGTAATATGGCCCTAGAGGCTGCCGATTATTGCAAAAATGCTCTGAAAGCGGTTAACATTCTGACAGAAAACCAAGAAAACTCTCAGGTAACAGGTTAAAGTGTTATTTGTAATTCATAAACTATTAATGAATAAAAAAAAGGCAACCGATGCAAGTCATCTGATCGGTTGTGCCACTCACTCTTTAGTTCATAGACATAAAGTTGATATTTTATTTCCATTTATGTAAAATCGCACTGAATTGATGGACTCTGAAATTAAATTATGCTTATGAAAATATTTACAAATAAAAGTTTTAAAGCTTATGCTAATGTAACATAAAAAATTACATGAAAATATTAAGAATAACTCTATGTCTATAAATTCAACAGTAGTTGGCATACATACATACATACATAGGAAATTAAATGTGTTCATGTTAATTGCTCTATTTATAGTTGTCCTGTACCTGCGTGTCAATCAGAAGCCTTTCCGATGCACCAGCCCATTAATATATTTTCTGTCTTGTTAAAAATATTACAAATGATAGTTTAAAATTCAAAGTCTGAAATGGACAAAAGTACGATATGTATTGATATATTTATAAAACAATTGATCTTGATTTTCTGTCAGATTGTTAGCCACTTTAAAACGGTTTCTGGCATCATCGCTAGCCTTCGATATACTTTTCAGCCTACAAAGGCAGTATTTTCACTAAAATCGGGCAATTTTGGACGCATCCAACATTCTCAAGAAAAGAATTGGCATGCATGACCCTAAGGTATGATTGATTATCTGTATAACACAAAATCCATTTATTAACTTCAAATTTGAGATATTTTGAACAAAAATTAAATATTAAATGAATAAAAATAAAAAGTTCACGGTTTTTTTCAAAACTGTCATTTTAACCCGCCCAAAGCAGTCCTGAATTACCGTATAGTTTCTTAAGTCAATGGGCAGTAATTAAACAACAGTTTAGTTTAAACACAACATGAAATGACAGCGACATTTATATAACAAGAGCGTTTATAATCCGAGCACGATAAAGTTCTAACCACAGGTAAACATAGGTTCCTTCAGAGCTTAGTGCTCTACCGATGAGCTATTGCTACATTCAATCCCCACTTTTACAATTATTATTTTAAGTACAATCAGGACGCGCAACATTTCTTTACCTAAATTTCTGTTTATCGTGCTCTCGGATTATTGTGATCAAATATGTGTCGCCTGATGGTTGCAAAAAACAGAATCGTTACTAGGCAAAAACGCGTTATTTTGTTCAAGGGCCATAACTCAGACAAAATCATTCAACCGAAAAACCCGTTTTATATGCGCAAGAACTTAAGCTATATATATAAATCCAGTAATGTTTCATTGTAATTGCATAAGTGGTATAAGAGAAGTAGTCCGGACAAAGTTTAAAAATAAAAACTATTAAAGAGCCTAAAATCTGTCAAATTCATTGAACAGAAAACTGCCGACGAGACTAGGTCAACTAGACTAAGAACTGATCATTCCTGTAACGTTTCGATAAAATCAGTAGTTTCCGGACAAGTTTTTTCGACGGAACGGGAACAGACAAGACAGGCAGACTAACGACGGAGAAGTGTCACTACTCAGTAACTGGCCGGAACAACAAAACACACTAAACTAAGTTACCCAGGGCAGACGAATTAGACGACCTTGGGCATAAAACCAAACAGTTCTTCAGGTAATAATAAAAAGCGACCTATCATTGTGTATTAATACCACACAAGCCACTTTGTACTTTTTGAAAAATAAACTGGCCCTGACTCAACCTATATTAAATGAAGTATTCAACTGTGTTACAATGAATTATTTAAATTAAATTGCAATACCCAATCACGGTCTTTCATATGTAAGCTTTGCTATACACCAAATTTGAAAGTTTTGATTTACAAAATCCCACTTCCCCCAACTCTAGTTATTGTCCGGAAACCATTTTTCTATTCTTAGTAACGATGACCTTGAGCCCCAGGGGGTTCAAATGAAATACCAACCGGGGTCTTCATATAAGCAAGCTATACACCAAGTTTGATTATAAAATCTCATTCCTAACTCTAGATATTGTCCGGAAACCATTTTTCTATTCTTAGTAATGGTGACCTTGATCTTGACCCAAAGGGATCCAAATGCAATACCAATCGGGGTCTTCATATAAGCTTGCTATATACCAAAAACTGTGAAGTAAACACAAAATTGTCAACTAGCAAAAGGTCGATACAAAACGGTACTTTACGATTTGCTCTTTAAGATAAGTAAAAACTTTAGGAAAATGAAAATATAATTGTAAAAATAAACATCATTTTTTTCTCCATACCCACCTATACACCAAATTTAGGATGCATAATAGACAGATGAATTGACAATAAAGAGCATAATATTTTTAAGTTCGAAATTTAATGAATTGCCCGATAATGGCTACATTGATATTGATGTTAGTGATCCCTTTTTTAATATGTTTTTAACAGTAAGAAATATTTTAAACGGAAAAAAATAATGACCACTGCTATAAATAATTATTAATGCGTGCCTTGCATGTAAAATATGTACCGATGGTATGTAAAGGAAAGAAACATGTACCGCTTGTTATATAATTTGTTTGAGTCTTGCTTACGGTCATATCGGAGATCTGTTTCAGAAGATCTGTTTGTAGGCTAAAAGGTAAATAACAAAAGGGGCATGCTGGCTCTGGGTCAAGATCTGGATAAGGTCACAATTTTTATTTTTCAATGTTAAGTTAGCTATGAGATCACATCAGGTTGGTAATTTTCACGTAAGCTGCAAACGTTTGTAGACGCTTTATGGCAAGTATCTTAATTCTTGGCATAATGTGACTTAATCAAATGTATTTTATTCTGCAAATTTATATCAACTGACAACAGTAGCAAGAACCTATTTTGACCCTAGCGGCATGATTTATAGATCGGATCGACCGGCCGACGGACAGACTGACCTACTGACTGACCGACTGACTGACATGTGCAAACCAATATACCACCACTTCTTCAAATGGGGCATAATAATAATGTCATTCACATGTTTAGCCTTTATTTAACATATAAGAAAATAAATCCTAGTGCTGCATACTCACTGTTATCATCTGAGCTACAGATATCTGCATTGGTCCAAATAGCTCATGTGCAGGTAAAATATACGACAGCCGGCTGAAACTTATCACATTAGCAACGGCAAATATTGCCTCGGCAATATTGTGAGGGTCCCATGAGTCCCAGTATAGCCGATCTAAAATTACAATAAAACTCCTTTCGAATTATATGTCATGTGTTTTTAGGGTATGTTAAAAAATGTAATTTTACTACTCATTGTATTTTTAACACTTTAATTTTTTAAAAATATTGGTTTAAAATCAAAAAGGAAAATTTTGGTTTTAAAAAATTTAAAAGAAGATTATTTGGGATCTTTTTACAAAAAAAAAAAAATTTTTTTTTGCCTCAGTTTGCTTTAAAAAAAAATTAGGATTTAAAATTTTTGGGGAATTCCCACTGGAAATATTCAAAAAATTATTGGGTAATCTTTAGAAAGAACATTTATTTGAAAACATAACTGTAAAAATTTTTTCACAATATATTCTTTACAAAATGTATTGTTTTACACCACACTGTCAAGATCAAAGACAGACTCGTAGCTTATTTGGTAAAGGAAGACCATTTATGATTCTTTGAACACAACTACAAACACAAACGTGCAACCGAGTATAACTATAGGACTTCCTTGAACTAGCAAAATACTAGTTTCTACGTAAAAGCAGGAATTCTAGGCCGCGCGGTAGGATTTAAAACCGAAACAATTATTTTGATGTGATCTAAATTTCATATAATGTACCTGTATTTATTTGAGACAAATTGTTTACTTACAAACATATTATCGACTGGCAATATATAATATTTACCTGCTATGAGCCAATAAAACTCTTCTTCGGCTTGTGCGGTCATGTTTTGAAGTTTCTCCCAATTACTGTCAAGTTTGAAAAACTCCAAAGCGTGTTGTACCTTTAATTCATAAAATATATTTCTTTATTTTGAAACAATAGGCTACAGATCAACTGAGAAGTGAGGAATTTGCAGTTATTAAAAATGTGAATATTTTCTCACTTCCATGTGAAATGTAACGCATTTTCGTTATTTTATTCCTCATTAGTAAACAAAACCTGATATTTTATAGTTTTCATTGAGGCATAGTAAACAGACTAATAGACTAAAGAAGATGACACCATACGTTAAACGGCTATACAAGAATGCTGCGCAAACATAAGTATCATCAAAGTGATGTAACTATTTGACTCCGAGTGAAGTAATATTATACAAATATGGACTTTTTAGCTGTTGAATATGATGTGATATGTACTGAAAAAATTAATATCGCCTCGGTCAATATTAATTTTTCAGTACATATCACATCATATTCAACAGCTAAAAAGTACATATCTGTTTTATTATATAATTTATAAATAGTTTTTATATGGCTTATCACATCTGCCATTGCATACGACGGAAATCATTATTTTTCAGCTTGTCTACTGTTTCCATAATTTGGCCCCTTCTATTTGCATGCTAATCCCTAATGTTCTTAAAAATGAAAAATGTTAACTAAAATAGACTTGTTTGACTCTTATGTAGATCTACACCCCACTCAACGTTTTTTTTTTCACAAGTATAACAACAAACTTGGCGTGACGTCACGTCAAAGTCTCGCGTCTTTTAGGGATTTCCAGAAAATCTATTTTTAGAAGAAAAACTGGTGAATATACTCTGAAAATCTATTTTAGGGGAAAAAACAGTGAATATACTCTGATATTGACCTGTTATTTTTTACAAAAAGTTGCTTGTTAACCAATCAGGGAAAGGCATTTCAAAGCTATTTATAGATTATATAATAAATAGATATATTTAAATTAATATATTTAAATAGAGAAATAGTCCAAAACGCTGCAGTTTATACTTTGCATGTCTACGATTGGATATTATTCGGAGAAAGAACTTGACAGAATGGCGACCAATTCATGAACATCTATAACGCCCATCCGTATTTGTACAGGAAAGTGGGTTTGTTTGTTATTAAGACATTATTGTAATTATTCAATCATCAAGACAATGTTTTTGACATATTCGGTTTAATTATCTTTCTAGCTTCTGATTTGACAAAGATATTAAAGATATAAACAGGTCATGTTCACATTTAAGATTTTGCAAGTGGCTATTCTAGTCGGTGTTTCCATTCCTTTATTCAAATCTGTAAGTTTAGAAGTTCATAAAACAAGACAAAATAAGGTTTTTAATAATGTATACATGTTTTAAATTGCATGTTGTAAAATAAAGTTTCAATTGTTCAAGCGCAACTTGGTTGCTAACTATAACCTTTGAATCCATTTGTACTTTAAATAAACATTTTAAGAATAAGTTACCAACCGAAAATGCTTGAAGTACAAGTTAGCATCCGAAAATGTTCGAATTATAATTTAACAACTAAAATGCTTTAAGTACAAGTTAGCAAACAAATTGAAGATATTTTTATGTATGAAACTTTTTTCGGAATATGCAAATTGAAACAGCTATACAGAATTGACAAAACTGTAATATCAATATATAGGTGTGTAATAAACGTTGTGTAAAAAATGGAAATACTAAAATAAACCCACTAGCAAGGACCAAATACGAGCAAGCATTATATATTATTCCAACATCTTGTTGACATGTTTGACTAAAACATAAGCATTGATATCTTAAACTATGGTTTTTACTAATGTGCATGTTAAACATTAAACAAATATAATTATATGTTTTATAGTCAGAAGTGAAGATGTCCAAGTTTGTATAATGTTTATTAATTATGTGACATCAATTTGCTACTGTAAGGGTATATACCGGAAAAATATCAGGTGATGATGTTTCCGTAAGGTTTAAACATGTTGGAAAAATCATCTTGCATGGGATGTCTGGCCATAACAATTCAGCGTTTTAATTTACCCTGTCTAACACTGTTACGTCTAATTTTAACTGTCACTTATATGCACGGACAATTTTCAAGCAACACCATCGATAGATTATACTGATTTTTACAGAATTATTAGTTCTTTATAAAATTTATAGAACATAAAACGTAGTATTAATGTAGTAAAATAAGCGATTAATTAAAAAAAATATACTGCAAGCTATTTCTTCGGTACAGATATGACGTCCTATAAAATCATCAATTCCGTGAACAATGATAGTACCTACAAGTGTGTCTAGTTGGTAAGATTTAATTATACATTTTGACTTGTTCAATTATAAACATTGGCGAAATAAATGTATGCATTCATTTTTAACAGAATTAGTTTTTCATTAATAAGTACAAATTTGCCTAACCTTAAATGAAAATGTTGTGAATCCTTTTCGTATACTGTACACAACTATATAAGATTGCTTATTAAATTTTTTATAACTCAGCATTTATCAATTGGTGGTTTGCCTTTTCGTTTTATAAATCATGGCTGTTATGTTATCCTTGTATCAAAAACTGTGTGATTCTTGTAAGACTTTTGCAAATGCAACTCTTCTATTCAAAATTGAATTCATTCAAATTTCAATATAATAACTAATAACAATAAAGTTTAATGAAGAAAACAGTCTGGAAAACATGTCAAATTGTTCATTCTAACACAAATTGTAGTTTTAGTTTATTCATGTCTTGAATTCTGCTAACCGGTGCTAGGGGGCGTGGATGACAGCTTGCAAATATCACTAATTGAACAGGCTCAAACAAACCGATCCTGCAGCATTTTCAATATTGCCTCTTTTGGCGTTCTTTAGGGATTCTGTTTTTTCTGCACTTTTCTTTCATGTGCTTTAATCGACGATACGTAAGGATATTTGTTTTAAATAAAAAATAGGCTATCCGTAAGAATACAAATAGAGATTTTGATTTTAGCAACAAGTATATTTGAATTAATTATAATTTATTGAATTAAGCTGGAAGTAAGGATTGAAATGGACACAGAAGTGATATTTTTGAGTTAAGCTACATAAAGCATATTTCACTTAAGGAACAATTTTAAGTTATTAGTTAGCATATATTGCTTCAAGCATGCAATCTTTTATAATTACAAGCAAACGTATTTGTTACAAGTTACTAGTAAACGTTACCTTGATTAATGTCAGAAATCTAAGAGTAAAAGATGTAATGTAAAGAGTAAGGACGGCAAAGTCGAGATAATTGTAGAGGGCTTCAAAGTAATTGTATATTCCTTCAGAATATACCTGCTTCAGTTCCTGCCATAACATTCCTGCAATGATAAAAAAGAAATTGTCATCCAAAAATGTTAAAATGTTTCTATGTTGTATTCTAACAAACATAAAAATATTCCCCTATTGAAATGCCAGTTTGTAATTACACAATATGTGCACGGCATAAAATGGAAAGCTTACACACTACAGCCTTTGATCTCATAATTGAAGTCAATTAACCAAATAAAATAACGTTAATTTTAAGGAAAATACTTCTTAATTCAACGCTGTTCGACATATTTTTTAACTCCTATGTTAGACTTAAAATAGACAGTATTTTTTCATACGTCTTATCATAGACTAAGGATATTTGGTTTATCTTATGTAAAAACACATTCACCTACCAGCCTTCCGAAGTTCTGCGCATTATTCTTTAAAAACGCACACGAAATTGAAATTTATATTCCAGATTTTTAATGGTTACAGCAACTTTTACTATATGTTAAGCGAGCGATAAAATAAGAAACAGAATAATCATTAATAAAAAACAGTAAAGAAAAATTTAAAAACACAAAATGTTTTGTATTTGTGTTCTATAATTTCCTTGTATAAGCTGGGAAATCAAAAAAAACCTTTATATCATTTAGATGTTTCGAATCAATTGTCTGATCCCAATGCACTGCTTTGTCTTTTGTCTATAATCAAGGCCATGATACGAAACATAACTTTCAGAAAGGTGCTTTAAAACTTGAAATGTCCAAAAAATGGAAATTACTAAAGTAACGTGATAGATTAAGAGATTATATCATACTCATGAAAGAGTTGAGAAAAAAAGAAAAAAAAGATAAAAGTAAACAGTGGCGGAGCAGGGAGAAAAAAGAAAAGAAATGCATTAAGGTAAATTTAAGTACAGCATTAGAGGACCTATACAAAGTTTCCGTCCTAGAGAATATACACATAAAAGACAAAATTAATGCTGTGTTACTACTGACAAAGCTCTAGTAGAACAAAACAGTCTAATATAAAGTCTATTCAAAATTATGTAGATACTTTGGAAAAAGCATTGGATTGGTTAATTCTTAAAATATAGATCTATCGAACAGAAGAAACAGGAAAATACTATTTTGGCTAACCTCGGGTGTTACAAACTTACAGCAATACTAAGAGTCCATACACCTCAACTATTGGAGCTAAGGCATGCATAGACTTCAGTATATTGAACCAATTTAGTCGCCTCCTACGATCATGCAGGGTTAAACGAGAACTGCAATTCTGATGCATCAACCCGTTATGGCAACCCTTCAACCACAAAGAGCAAAACATATTGTAAATAATCCCGAAAATGGGAAAGAAAAAAACATTAACTTAAGGCCACAAAAATCCGATGTGGCATCACCGTTGGCAAAAAGACTTGAAATGAAATGAGCAGGTGCTTCGGAGATAAATGTTATGACATTTTACACAAATAGATAAAAAGATGTAAAGACAAATATATCTTCATTATATATAAAATTGAAAAATGGCACAAAGTTTGTAATCTATGTGAACATAGTGCCTTTTTTCAGTGGCATAATTTATAGAAACCTAATGTAGTAAGCTTTCACGAAACGAAAAACAGATTACGAATTCTGTTAATTTAGTGTATAAGGGCTTTAGGGCTTTATTTACTTAGTTCAAAATAAGGTTGTATATTGCGCGAGAACAAAGAAGGTGGTGATGTCAATCATGATGTCGATATGTTTATAATGACTTATTGCAATAACTTGTTTAAAAAAAACTTTCACAAGTGTCGTTAGCTCATTAACTATAAAGCCAAACTTTCTGGATTGTGGAGGCTATCGGAATTTCTGGCAATCCAGACATTTCAAATGATGATAAGACTATGCAGCATTGCAAAGACTCTTTAAAATATACTGAAGGCTTTCGTCATGGAAAGATTAAAGGACTGATTAAGAATGAAAATGTATGATTGTGTGATTAAAGATCAATGAAAAAAAAGAGATAGTTGAAAAAGTGAATGAAAATACCGCACAAACAAAGAATTGATAATATTTAACAATTTATTCATAACTATTATTTGATATTACATACATTTTGCTGTTTGTAAAATAACAGAACAGTTCGTCCTCAAAATCATTCGAACATTATGCAATTCGCACCAATATTTAAATGGACATATTCTCGGCGCAACGAAGATATTTTTCTTTACCCCTGTCTTTGTCTTGAACTTATTTTAAGTTTACCAAAGATTTGAATTTTACTTGTTATCCAATTTATTTTGCTTCGACCAGACCTTTCAATTTTTGTCGCAACATACAAACATTTCAGAATTTCAGACATGGCACTACTTTTAGCATTAATGCATTTGGTGCTACTTTTTTCACAAAATATGCAACTTAATAATTTAACAATGAGCACATACCAAGAACATGGAGAACAAATTTATTAGTGCTTCGGATATTCAACTGTAAGAGAGCGTACAGTTAACGATTTTCAAGAATACATGTGACTGTTCACATCATTAGGCGGCGTCTTTGATGTGCAGCATCAACATTTAACTTGTATTCTTATCAATTAGATCGCAGAAAGCGAACTGCAGTGAGTGCGTAATCTTGTGTGAAAAATTTGAAGAAAGAAAATAAGAAGGCACACTTTGCAAATCATTATTAAGCAGGCGCTTAAAAGAAGCTTACGTTGAGGCATTTTGCGTTTGAGATGGAAGAGAATTAAAATCTCTGATAACAGACGGCAAAATTGATTTATAGTAATAATCTGTATTTGTGTGTCGTTTCAGTTCCGGAGGGGGTACCGATGCTCGCCACCAACAGACGAAGGGACAAGGTCAGAGAGGTATTGAGGGGTAAGACTATTTTTCATTTTAAAGAAAAGAATAAGTTTATTTTTGTAACGCCCTTGTTCCAAGGATTCCCACCCAACTTCTTTCATGAGTTTAACAATAGACACAAGTTTAGTTGTTCCGGTAATTATTCTAGCTGCTTCTTGGTGAATTTGTTCAAGCTCTTTTTTATCATTTTGAGTGCAATTGTCAAATAGTACATCTCCATATTCTATAATCGGTCTAATAATAGATAAGTAAATGATTTGTAGTTCCTGTCGAGTTGAAAGTTTAGTTTTTATATTACATTTATTCTCTTCCAAGCTTTATTTTAATGTATTCAATATGTGTTGACCAGCGTAAATCATGAGTGAAAGTTATACCTAAGTGTTTGTGATTAGGTACTTCATTTATTTGTGTGTTTTGCAATATAATAGGAGGATGATTTATAAGTCTTTTTGTTTAACGCGATACAAATAATGATTCTGTTTGTAGGGGATTTAATTTTACCAACCACCTTTCAACCAAAGACGTTATCTTTTGCAAATATGTGTTTCGGATAGCAAAAGCAGTGATTGGATCTTCTATAACAATAAAAATATGTGTATCGTCAGCGAAAAGTATTATACTTGCATTGATATCGATAACAATATCATTCATATAAACCAGAAACAACAGTGCCCCAAGAATAGACCCTTGCGGCACACCGGCGTTTATATAACTTAAAGATGAAAAAACCCGAAGAGAACGACTCTCTGTCATCTATTCTTGAGATGAGAAGAAAACCAAGAAGAAAGGCAACCAGATATGCCGATAGAATTTAATTTAAAAATAATTCCTTTTTGCCAGACTCGATCAGACTCTATTTGCTTTACTTATATCACACAAGACTGTTCTGACCTCTTCATCAGAATCAATGCCCTTTAAGCACTTTGTCCTCAGCTGAGCTAATAAGCAACATAAGAGCATGTCAAGAGCATGTCAATGTTTGTATCCGGGATGTTATGCCATTTATTTTGTAACAATTTCAAAGATGTCTTCTGCAAAAGATATTTTTCATATTCAGTATGTATATCGGCAATCTCATCGTATTTATAACATCATCTCAAATACATATTCTAGAAAAGAACACAGAAAAATGAAAATAATTCCTTTCTAAGTTTACTTGATGTTGTGTATTTCCTGTAGCAATAAAATAGAGAAAAACAGAATCAACACAAAAAAATGTTGCACGCTCGGTTTGATTGAGCCTGTTCATGGACGGTACTGGAAAGTGCAAGTTACCGTCCACGCCCTTGACCGGCTTAAGCAGAATTCAACATTTAAACACGAAAAATGAATTTAGAAACATTTGCAGATGTTGCGGTTATCATGGAACCTTCAATGTGACACAGTGGAAAGCGATGTATGGCCACCAAGTAAATGAATGTGTGTGCCCTAAACGAAAAACAATGGGCGGGCGGAGCTACATTAAATGGGATTTTCAAAGAGGATCTGAGGTTATGACGCCTGTATATCACAGACAAGACGGCAGAAGACAATTTTAAAAATCAGGCAACATATCATAAGAGTGATTATTATACAGTATTCAAGAAGGAATACTGGGACCACCCAAGTTGAAAAAGGCCAAATAAAAGAAACTAAAAATACCACATAACATGTTGTTAAAGTAAATAGTAATTGATTAATTACTTGTGGAAAAAATAATTTAATTAATAACTTTTGCAAAATGAGTTACTTTATTACAAAATAAATTGAAGATTTTGGTATGGGATTGTAATTTAACTTAATATTTTATCAAGTAATTGGGGAAATTCCTGATTCAAGATGTATTTCAAAAATCAAACTGAAAAGAAAATCTTACCAATTATCCATATTGATAATATAATATTTATAGTCTGTGGTGTGAATGACCGCAGTTTGAAGTTAGGAGGCAGAGTCTGGTTTCCATGAAGAACATAAGGTGACCTGTTACGAAACACGCTGTTAAGAAAAAAAGAATCATCGTAAATACCATATGTAATTTATGATATTTATTCAATCAGTAATTTGGTAAATATAAACATTTAATATACCGTGTATATCAAGTAAGGCAGAAATGTGAAAAAACAACACGAACTGTGCTTAAGTAATGCCGAATCTGCACAAACTATCTGTGTAAACGGACCAACTATTTTGCAGTAAATTAAATTAAAAGAAAAGAATCAGCGTACACGGCTGTAATGACATTATCATTAAGTATACATTACATATATTCCCGAGAATATGTTTACTCGAACTCTTTAAGATCATATGTCACAATGACAACCTTGCTTTGGAGGCGACTTTCGTTTTTCTTCGATTATACAAGTAATAAGACAATATTGCATTTAAAACTTTATTGTTATGATATTCGATAGACCAGGGACATTTGCCATAATACTAGTGTCGAAATTGGAAGACATACGAATTCACCGCGTTAGAACGGCTATGTAAGTTTGTTACATGAACACAGTTCAAACTTCAAACAGACTTTCACTTTTTGGTTGTAAGTTCTAGATATAAAGATTAAAGAGCTTAGAATTTTTTAAAGGGACATATCTGTAGATGGCCTACTTTGAATAAGTTTCGATCTATATTTAGTTCTTAATCAATATTGAGCTAAAAACATATTTTGTGTATTTCTAATGAAGAGAGAATATCTGGATGACTATAGAAGTGTTATTATAAAATCATTTAATTCTGCCATTGTATTGTAATAGATATACTATTGTATGAAACCATAAATTTAACTTAAATAAGCTTGCCAGGTCGTCATTCTCACGAATGACCTTGAAATAAATGGAAAAAAAACGCTTTCAAATAACCTTGAAAATAAAAACTAGATATGTGTCAATAGGACACGGATACCCCCATACTCTACTGTTTTGTCAATCTATTGCCTCTAGGTTAAAATTTTTTGGGCTATACGCGCCACAATTTGAAAGTTGCAAATAGTTTACTAAGTCGAGGGAAAATAAATACTGACTAAATCCTCTTGCAATCCCCAAGGTGCATAACTACACATTCTGACCAGCTTTCTTGTAAATTTTTAGGACTTAAACAGGTCAAATTCGTTTTGAGCTATGAATGAACAAGTTGAAATTGCAAATTTATGCTAAGTCAAGGGAAATAACTGAAAAAGTCAACACACAAATCCACATGTGCACAACTTTACATTTTGATTAACATTCCTGTAAAGTCGGTTGATTCTAGCTAAAGCATTCAATGTACACATAATACAACATTTTGGAATGGTTCGTACTACGTCAAGGGCAGTTATTCTGCAAATTTTTAATAAATCCACAAGCAAATTCCTAGATACACAACTACACATAATGACCAACATGTCTGTAAAGTTTAATAACTTATATCAAATACTTTTTAGGGTACGCACGACACAAGTTTAGAAATGCAAAACTTACTAAGTCAAGATTAATAACTCGAATTTCTATTTTTAGTAACAATGACCTTGGCCACTTACACCTTGGTAGCAATCCCAAGCTGCCTCTCATACACCAAGGTTTGTGTCAATAGACCAAAGCAAAATCAAGTTATTTACCTGAAACTGAATATTATTTCAGTAACAGCGACATTGATCTTGTTAACAGACTCCTGGGTTGTAATCCAGAGCTGCCATTTGATATATGCTACCCATATACCAAGTTTGGTGTCAATAGGCCAAAGCAAAGTCAATTATTGAGCGGAAACTGAATTTCTATTTTAGTAACAGTGACCTTGACCTTGATCACAGACTCCTGGGTTGCAATTCTAAACTGCCGCTTAATATAAGCAACCTACACACCAAGTTTGGTGTCAATAGGTAAAAGCAAACTCGAGTTATTGAGCAGAAACTGAATTTTTATGTTTAGTAACAGTGACCTTGACCTTGATTACAGACACTTGGGTAGTAATTCAAAGTTGCCTTTTGATATAAGCTTTCCAAACACCAAGTTCGGTGTCAATAGGCCAAAGCAAAGTCAAGTTACTGAGCGGAAACTGAATTTCTATTTTTTTTAATAACAGTGACCTTGACTTTGATCACAACGCCTGGGAAGCAATCCAAAGGTGCCTCGTGATATAGGCTACCTATACACCAAGTTTGGTATAAATAGGCTAAAGCAAACTGAATTTCTATTTTTAGTAATAGTGACCTTAACCTTGATCACATACACCCGGGTAGCAATTCCAAGCTGCATACCAACACACCAAGTTTGGTGTCAATAGGCCAAAGCAAACTAAAGTTATTGAGCAGAAACCAAAAGTTAACCTGATTAAAAATAAAGGTTGTATAAGCAAATGTGTGAAAATCTACAACTGGCACCATTGACATTGATCTACTAACCCCTACCTAAATCCAAAGAAAATATTTTCATGCAAGTTATATAATTATCTTCCTACCAAATACGGAATACATCTGTCAATATAGACTATATGGGCAAAAGTGTACAAATGATTTATTGGCACTGGTGACCTTGACCTCAAAAGCAAGAATACGAGGCAAATGTTCTTCCTACCAAATATTAAATACATCTGTCAATAAATAAAGGCTGTATGAAATAAAGTGAAAACATGTATTTTAGCAATAGTAACCTTGACCCAACCGACCACTAACTCCATCCAAAGGAGAAGACCTCAAATTCATCTGTCCAAAGAATAAGAATAATACACCTGTAAAAGTGTAAAATAAAGATGCTAGAGTTATGAACATGTTTTTGTATGATTTGAGTAATGACAAAGAAAAACTATCTCAGTCTAGAGTAGATACCATTTCTAATAACAAAGATAATACATTGAGATATAACAATTTTCAAATAAAATCCAAATACAAAAATTAAATGGAGATAATTCGAGAAATACAGGAGCTAGCGAGGAATTAATAACAAACATATTTTGAAGTCAGAATTAAATCCCTTAAGAAAACAAGAGGGCCATGATGGCCCTAGATCGCTCACCTGACTCATCGAACTCATCCAAACAATTACCTAGACAAGCATTCTGACCAAGTTTCATGACAGATGAGTCAAAAATGTGACCACTAGAGTGTTAATAAGGATTATCCATATTTGAGCAGTGTGACCTTGTTTTTTACCCAGGTAAACTTGACCTAGAAATCATCAAAATAAACTTTCAGACTAATTTCCAGGATACTTGGATCAAAACAGTAGCCACTATAGTGTTAACAAGATTTTTCTATTTTTAGCTCCGGTGACCTACTTTTTCATGCGAGATGACCCATGTTCAAACTCATTTGAGCAATGACCAAGACAAGCATTCTGACCACGTTTGATGACAATTGAGTCAAAAATGTGACCACTAGAGTGTTAACAAGGTTTTTCCACATTTGAGCAGTGTGTTCTAGTTTTTGTCCCCAGGTGACCCATATTCGAACTTGACCTAGAAATCATCAAAGCAAACGTTCAGACCAATTTACAGGATATTTTGATCAAAACAGTAGCCACTAGAGTGTAAACAAGATTTTTCTATTTTTAGCTCCTGTAACCTAGTTTTTCATCCGAGACAATTCATGTTGGAACTCATCCGAGCTATCGCCTAGACAAGCATCCTGACCAAGTTTGATGATGATTGAGGCAAAATGTGACCGCTAGAGTGTTAACAACGTTTTTCTATTTTTAGCTCCTGTGACCTAGTTTTTAATCCGAGATGACCCATGTTCGAACTCATTTGAGCTATCACCTAGACAAACATCCTGACTAAGTTTGATGATGATTGAATCAAAAATGTGACCACTAGAGTGTTAACAATGTTTTCCTATTTTTAGCTCCGGTGACCTAGTTTTTCATCCGACATGACCCATGTTGGAACTCATCCGAGCTATCACAACTAGATAAGCATCCTGACAAAAATTGATGATAATTGAGGCAAAATTGTGACCGTTAGTGTTAACAAGGTTTTTCTATTTTTAGCTCCAGTGACCTAGTTTTTTATCCGAGATGACCCATGTTCGAACTCATCCGAGCTGTCAACTAGATAAGCATCCTGACAAAGTTTAATGATGATTGAGGCAAAAATGTAACCGCTAGAGTGTTAACGAACAAGTGTGGACGGACGACGGACATTCAACGATCCTAAAAGCTCACCCTAAGCAAGTTCAGGTAAGCTAAAAAGAAGCTACAGAATAATAAGGAAAAATCTGAGTTTAAGGGGAAGATAATTTGGAAAATATTGACGCTAGAGTTATGAAACTTTCATGTTATACATTTCATGTTATTATTAGATGGGAGTTGAGTTAATCTTTTGAACAATAAAAAAAGTTAGAGCAAAAACTAGAAATATGTCCATAGGACACTGGTACCCCCACAAAGTCAATTTAATGACTCTTGGTCAATTATTTTTGGCACAAGTTGAAAAAAAATATTTTACTAAATAAAGGGCAAGAACTTTACAAATACTAAATAAATCCACAAGCAAACCCCAATGTGCATAAGTACACCTGCTGACCAGCATTCGTGTAAGCTTTCAGGCCTACTGGTCAAATACTTTATGAGCTATGCATGAACAAGTTGAAAATTGCAAATTTATACTAATTCAAGGGCAATAACTCTAACAAAACTGAAGACAAACTACAAGCAAAACACTAGGTGCATAACTTCACATGCTGATCAACATTCCTGTAAAGTTTCATGACCCTGTGTGAACTACTTTTTGGGCTAGGTGTGACACAAGTTGAAAATTGAACTAGAAATGTGTCGTAACGCCACGGATGCCCCCCTCCCCCCGCATGCAGCCAAAATTTCAGATGTTATAATATTTTGGTCCAAATTTGTTTGCACAAATTATTTTTTTATTTTAAGTTCCAAGTCCTTGAAACTTTATTGTTAACACAAACCATTTTAAATACAAAGTTCAAGGCACTGAAAGTATTCAGTGTTAACCTTTTGTAAATTGCACATTGCATATTTGTAGCCAAAATAATAGTTACATACATTTCCACAAAAGTATGAATGGTGAAACTGAAAATTCAAATTTTTTCCAACATTCAAGAAAGATAACTTTGTCTAAAATCATTGAACCATGACCAAATTCAAACTTGAACTGCTTATTCCTAAGATGTATCTATATGTCAAGTGTACAACCAATAGGGGATATAATGAACGGATACTTAAATTTTTTTTTCGAAGTTCAAGAGGGATAACTCTGTCAGCTATCATCAAACCATGACCAAATTCGAAATTGACCAATGTATTCTCATGACATATCCATATCTTTAATTTGAGTTGAATATGTACAACTGTTGAGGAGATAATGAATGGGAACTGAAAATTTCCTTTTTTTCAAAGTTAAAGGGGCATTACTCTGCCAAAAATCATCGAACCATGACAAAATTTGAACTTGACCTGCGCATTCCTTTGACGTATCCATATGTCAAATTTGAGTTGAATGTGTAATACCCTAGAGGAGATAATGAACGGAAACTGAAAATTTTATATTATTTTCAAAGTGAAAGGGACATAACTCTGCCAAAAATCATCGATGCATGACCAAATTTGAACTTGACCTGCCCATTCCTTTGACATATCCATATATCAAATTTGTGTTGAATATGTAACACTGTTGGGATGATAATGAACAGAAACTGAAAATTTCATATTATTTTCAAAGTAAAAAGGGCATTACTCTGCAAAACATCATCGAACCATGACAAAATTCGAACTTTGCCTGCGCATTCCTTTGACGTATCCATATGTCAAGTTTGAGTTGAATGTGTAATACCGTTGGGGAGATAATGAACAAAAAACTGAAAATTTCATATTATTTTCAAAGTAAAAGGGGCATTACTCTGCCAAAAATCATTGAACCATGACCAAATTCAAACCTGACCTGTGTTTTTTCATGACATATCCAAATGCCAAATTTGAGTTGAATGTGTGCAACCGTTACTAAGATAATGAACGGAAACTGATGATGACGGAATGACAGAATGGACAGAATGACGGAAGGACGGATTGACGGAACAGGGTAACACTATATGCCCCAGCCATTATATAAGTCAAGAGCAATAACTCTGACAAAACATAATAGATCCACAAACGAAACCAAAGGTGTACAACTACACTTGCTTAACAACATTCCTGTAAAGTTTCATGACCCTTGGTCAAATCTTTTTGAGCTACGTGACACAAAATGAGAACGAACGGATGGACGGACGACAGATAACCGGACGAACAAGGGTAAATCTAAATGCCTCCCATAGTGTGTGCCCAATAAACAATTTAATGAAAAAAATACGGGGAAAAATTCTGAAAATGTTCACGCTAAAGTTATTATTCTTGTCACACATTATGTGGGTGAAAATGAGTAACAAACATTTGATGTTTGAAGTAGATACCTTAAGAAATGAAAAAGTTATAGCAAAAACATTTTAAGAAGTTAAAGTAAAAAACATCATTTTTTGACATGAATTTAAAGTTTTAAGGAGAAAAAAATCTGAAAAAAATGTGTGCTAGAGTTCTGAATCTTGTTATACATCATGTGGGTAACGATAAAGAACATTTATTTGAAGTTTAAAGTAGATACATGTACCTTAATGGAGAAGTTAAAGTTTTAAGCATTAAAATTCTAATTTCAAAAATATTCTAAAAATATTGATTTTAGAATTTGATACATAAGATTTGGTTGATGGTAAGGAACATATATTTGAAGTTTGAAGTTGATCCCTTCATTAATAAAGAAGTAAGAGTAAAAATAAATATCTTTTAAAGATAAATTCTAAGTTCAAGGGAAGAAAATACTACAAATATTGCTTCTAGAAAATTGAACCTTGCTTTTCAAGATGTTGTTGATAATAAGAAACCTATTCTAATTTAAGATTTTAAAAAATGAAAAAAAAGTTTTTGAATATTTTTCTGCACCAAAACTTTAAACGGAAATCTGGACGCAAAAGCGCACGCCGACATCGACGCCTGGGTTAGTAGGACAGCTCTCCATATACTTCGTATAGATGAACTTAAAGAGAAAAAAAGCTTACCCATAATGCTTGAATTGTTCAGTGAAGTTAGATAGAGAAGCGAGTCCAGACGGGTCTTCCATCATACTAGAGAAAAGTAACATGACTAGGAACACAACAAAGGACATCGTGTGTCCTATAAACTTAATGCACGGATAACGGAGAAAATGTCCGATCTGAAAGTAAAAAATAACAGTGTTATCTGCCTTGAATAATTATAACAAGAGCGATCAGTGATCACATGTGTCGCCTCATGATGGCCAATTTCATGTTGGGACAAGTTTTGTGACAGACGGACAGACAGACGGACAGTGCACAACTAGACTTGGTACTGATCATTCCTGTAAAGTTTGGATAAAATTGCTCCAGTAGTTTATGAGGAGTAGTCCGGACAAGCTTTTGTGTATCTGGAAACACAAAAAAACACCTTTTTATCAAAGGGCCATAACTCGACCAAAAACCATTCAACCGGAAAACCCGTGCAATATGCATAAGGACTTGAGCTACAGATCAATCCTGTAAAGTTTCATTGAAATTGCATTAGTGGTATAAGAGAATTAGTCCGGACAAACTTTAAAAATAAAAATTATCAAAGGGCCATAACTCTGACAAAAATCATTGAACCGGAAAATGCTGACAATATGCACAACTAGACTTGGTACTGATCATTCCTGTAAAGTTTGGATGAAATTGCACCAGTAGTTTATGAGGAGTAGTCCGGACGACAAGTTTTGTGACGGACAGACGGACAGACAGACAGACGGACAGACAGACAGACGACGGAGAAGTGATCCCTATATGTCGCCACTACTCCGTAGAGGCGACACAAAAATGAACTTGTCGGTTCAAGGGGGAATTAAAAAGTTGAAATTTGCATTCGTCAATACTCGCCATCCTAATTCTAAAAGATGTTTCTCTTTAAAACAAAAAATGTGCATCAAAAAGGCCTAGGCACAATTTAACCAATTACTTCATAAGCATTTTGTGAAAAATTGCTGTTTTCATTGAAAAGTCTCCCGTTACAAGTTCAAATTGCTATAATACTATAAAAACTGCTTCAATACTAATCAAACTTGGCACAAATGTTGACTGGACCATTGCCCTTGCAACAACATGCTCAGGCTTAAATTTTCTGTTACCATGGCAACGAGGGGACATCTCAAAATTGCCAAAAATCACTATTTTGCGTTGATTTTTTCCATCAAAATTGATTTCAAAGTGCTGCAACTTCTCAATGGATTGAGATAGAGTCAAATGCTTTTCAGCGTTGGTTACACGTTACTTTAAAATTAATCTGGTGTCATTATTAGCCTCTCACAAGTCCAAAACTTTCTTAGCGATGAGGTGGACTGTCGCCCCCCTTCAAACCCCGAAACAGAAGGGGCACATCCCCCTTCTGGCAACCCCCTGATGTATCTTTTGGTTGGGGGGCCGCGCCGAAAAAGTGGTCACATTTTTAACAACATTTCTCAAACAAAAACAAGTGTTATAAGTGTTATAAGGCATTTTTTTTTCACCATTTGAGACAACAAAAAAGGGGGGGGGGGTGAAAAAGGCGTTAAAAAGCGTGTATATCGCGTAATGGGTTAAGGAAAATGCCCTGTAATACTGTATAGAATTTGTTTCAAGCAATTCAGCCAATTTGAAGCTCTAAACATGCCAATAGCAAATGCTTACTGAAGAACTCAAGGAATTACCATCCTAATGCATTACCTTCACTCTGAAGAGTATTCAAATATTCTAGAACTACTGTTAAATATATTGAAACTTACTGTAAGACAGTAGGTTCCAACCCCAGAAGGGTCATTTTCCCCCTTTTTTTCGCTTAAAATTATTAATGTATCTCTCCTAATCCTTCTCGGAAGAAAAAAATGTTCAATTTTAATTATTTAATTTGTATAGGTATTTACTGGCTACATAATGCCATATCTAATTACAAATATTGTACCTGATGTTTTAAAAAAGTGCAATACAATCAAAACTAGACGGTAAAACTATTCAATATTTTACAAGATCAAGAGATATAATTTTTAGAAAATTTATTGAAACTTTGAAAACAGGCACTTATTTGGGTAAATTTTAGGGATTTTTAATAAGGCTCTCTAAGTAGGTAATTGTTCAAACGCGTGTTAAATATGGGTGGAGTAGGGAAACATTTTTACACATATTTTATAAGTAGTATGTGGATTGTTACCTGAATATTATATTTTGTTTCTTACAAAAAATAAAAGTAAAACATTTTTCATAAGGATTATATTGTATATTATTTCTGAAAACAGGCCCTTCTAACATCCAAGATAAAATTCAGAAAAGTGGTCATAACTCGATTTCCGTACGTTAAAGTTTGTTTAAATTTCGCATAAAGTTGTCCTTTAAGGTATATATCTGACATTCGTTGTCAATTTTAAAGTTCCTTATGGTGCCCGTTAGAATGGTTATACCTTAATAAACTAGACATTTCTTACAGTTGGTTTAAAATATAACTATTCTTACTTTATACAAATTTTGATGTTTTCACAGATCTTTCGTCAGTTTTAAACTTTGAAAAACACTAAAAGTGATTTTCTTAAAATCTTTTAAATTAAAGCATTATTTATTTCAGAAAGCATGAAATCATATACAATATTTATAACATCATAATATACAAAGTGCAAAAATTCCATTTCGTTTTCAAGAGAAAAAGATGTATATCGTATGATCCCCATAATAAGGTCAAATTATTATATAAAATCTTTGAACATCAACCAAGTATACTTTCAAGCGGCAAACGAAAAGCATTTTAAAGAAGTCATAGCAGCGATCTTATTTATCAGACCGGAACGGTTTTAGCAATTTCTGTAAAACATCTCATACTTATCATTCATGTACAGTTTTATTTAAACCTACCAAGCAGTTTAAAAAATATCATAAGACCGGTACCATTTGAGCAAGTTTGAGTATGTAAGGACTTCCTAATTATCCAGAAACGTAATGTCTACCTCTTTATCCAGTAAAACAGCCTGCCCAGGAACGATGCGGTGGTTGAACTGTACTCTGGTGAATTCAATCAGACTTACTGTCGTGATCCGGAGAGAAAACTACCAACACTACCACCACCACTATAAGAAGTCGCATATAACGAAAATCAATGTTCCCCCGGGGTGGACCAATTTTGACTCAATGGCTATAATTTTAATATTTTTTGTTGAGGTCCACAGACCTATGTTTCATGATAAATATAGTTAGATATATCCGTTGCAGATTTCATGAAAAAGATTTTTGGAGTATATAAAGAAAAGCCACGACACCCTGGGGCTAAAGGCCATTTTTGACCCAAGGGCTTAAATTTAAACACACTTAGTAGAGGTCTACTAAATAATCTTTCATGTTAAAAATCTTAGCTTAAGCTTTTTATAGTTTTAGTGATAGATTTAAATTTTTTCTATATACATATAAGGAAAATCTATGCCCCCGGGGGCGGAGCCAATTTTGACCTAAGGGCTATAATTTAAACAATTTCTGTAGAGGTCCATCAGACAATGTTCAAATTCTCTATAGTAAAATTATAAGGAAAATAAATGACCCAACAAAAGTTATAATTTGAATAATGTTAATAGAGGTTCACTATACAGTGTTTCATGCTAAATACCTGAGCTCCAGCACTTTTATTTTTGAAAAGAAAAAATAAGATTTTAATTTTTTTACTATATACATATAAGGAAAACACATTACCCCAGAGCGGAGCCAGCTTTAATTCGAACAATCTTGGTAGTGGTTCACCAGACAATGCAAAATATCTTTGCTCTGGGTCTTGTAGGTTTTAAAAGAAGATTCTTTAATTTTTTCTTAAAGTTGGTTCATTTTATTCTTTTGGTTGCCGTGGCAACCAGATTTCTGCATGAAATCAATGTTTTTGAACAACTTTGAAAGCCCTTTGAAAGCCCTTTATCAAGGGAACAATCCTGGCAAGTTGGGTTGAAATCGGACAAGTGGTTTTTAACAAGAAGGTTTTTTAAGTTCACTATATAATCTATAACACACACATATGCGCGCAAGCAAGCACACACACACACACACGCGCGCGCGCGCACGCACGCGCGCACACATGTGAATCGTTATATGCTCTCACATCACAGATGCTACGGTGGCAAAAAAAGATGAGTTGGTCCGTTAATTATTTTTGAGTCGCATGCTGCACAAAAGCTGATAAAGCTAAAATTAGTACATATCATTTCTTCGTTTTCGGTCTGTCCTTCTGTCTGTATGTCAGTTATTAAACTTGTCTGGACTATTCTGTAAAAACTACAGTACTGTTGTGATTTCATCTAAACTTTACAGGCATGATCGTTGTGCGTATCGTCAAAATTTCAATTTTAGGATTTTTTTTTTAGTTATGGCCCATATTTTTTTTTAAAATTTTGTCGGGACTACTTATCTTTTACTACTTAGTCTGCGTGAAACGTTTCAAGATTTATCGGTACCTCAAAGTGTTTTTGCATATTAAACTTGTTTTCCGATTGAATGCTTTGTTTGCTGAGTTAAAGCCCTTGAAAACCCAGAGCCATCGCCGGGTGGTGGCAACGCTAGGTTCTTTTTTTACTTTTTCTCAAATTAAACAAATAAACGGTTTAAACAAATATTTTTAAAATGAATATTAAAGACAAATAAATAAATGACAAAGTTAAAAAATATTATCAAAATTCAATCATCTAACTGACGGTCAATGTCATTAAATGGTCAAGGTCATATCTAAAAAAATTAACATGGCCGTTTGTTTTGTCCACATATGTATCAAATCCGTAAATAAATTAGGACAGTTTAACAAAAATTCAATAATTTGACTTCGACGGTCAATGTCATTGAAAGCTCAAGGTTAAGATCAGTTCAACCTTTCAGAAGATCTTGTCCAAAAGGTTGATTTGTCCAAGTATTGGGAAAATCCATTGATCAATTACGTAGTTACAGCCAATTATAGCAATAACAGTGAAAATGCAATAACTTGCATGAATAATGTCACACATGAATCAATGTCAATTTGTGTGTATTACACACCAAGGTCCTGGCATAAAAAATTAATCATTTTGTAAATAGCAAAGTTATAGCCAGTTACAGGAGAACAGAATCAAGAGAATTCCATTAATTTGACCTTGACGGTCAAGATCAATTAAAGTTCAAGGTCGCGCCTAAATTATTCAACATGTTGTTTGGTGGCAAGTTTTGTTTTGTCCAAGTTTAGATCAAATCCGTATGACTGTAAAAATCAAATAAAGGTATTATCCTTAAAAATGATTTGTCTTAATATAAAATCAATTCATTCAGTCATAACAAAATAATTATAGTCAGTTACAGCAAAAAGCACAAATTAAACAAAATTTAGGTCAAGTTTAGTGTGGTCTTCATAAAGGTCATCTCAAAAGGGTTGTTGTGGCCAACCATGAAGACAATACACGAAACAAAAAATGTTAAAGTTTGCGGACGGCAACGGTTATGCCGACATGACTATAACATACCTCTATTTTTTTCTTCAAAAAAAGGTCGCGCTAAAAACGCACTTTGGCCTGTTGGTGATTTTAAGCTTTGGCGACCATCTTGTTCAGCAGACGGGTATTTCTTACCAAATAGTTAAGGACCAGTAATTGTTTAAAGATTTTTTATCTATATTTAGCATTGTCAAATAACTATTTCGGTAAAGATTTATAAAAAAAACTAATGAGGACAACGTGTCATTTAATTCTTTTTTTTTTTTTATTACGGGCATCTTGTTCAATAGAACGGAACCATTTAAGTTATTTGTTTACAAGACTACTTATTGATCATTCATGTGTAATTACATCAAAATCTACTATACAGATAAGGAGGAAATAACGTTAAAACAAACTATTTTTAGCTTTGGTGCCATCATATTTAGCAGACCGGAACCAAATGAGCAATTTTTGAACAGACATTTCGAGGACCATTCCTGCATAAAACATGCCGTTAAAAGTTGTTTTTCTATTTACAGCTCTGGTTGCCATCTTGCTCAGCAGACAAGAACATTGTAAGTAATTTTGGTTATCATTTACCAAAAAGTAAAGGAGCAGGTTTTTAAAAAATTATTTTTTAGATCTTTTTAACATTTTACCTCATATAGACGTGTCTTGGCGACTTTTCACCCCCCCCCCCTTGAGGCCTCAAACAGTGACAAAATGTCCTATTTAGGCTCCAAAACACTGTTTTTCGTTTTAGAAATGTTGTTAAAAGAGTGATCACTTTTTCAGCCCCGATCTCCATCAAAAAGGTACATCAAGGGGTTGCCAGAAAGGGGATGTGCCCCCTTCTGTTTGGGGGGTTTGAAGGGTGGCGGCAGTCCCCCTTATCGCCAAATTTTTTTTGAACATGTGACAGGCTAAAAATCATCTCACGTCAATCTTAAAATAAAGTGTAAGCAACGATGAAAAGCCTTTAACTCTATCTCAATCCATTGAGAAGTTGCAGCACTTCGAAATCAGTTTTGATGGAAAAAAGAAAGGAAAAAAGTAATTTTCGCGATTTTGAGACGTCCCACCGTTGGCATGGTAACAGGAAATTAAAGAATGAACATGCTCTTATAGGGGCTATTCATTTTTCATAGTTTCAACTTATAACAGAAGACTTTACAATGAAAAAGGCCATTTTTTCACAATATGCTCATTCGGTAAAAGAATTAGCAGAACAGAACCAAAATGAGCAATATTTAAAGGTGACTATTTGAGGGTTATTCCCATATATTTTCATCGAAATCCATCTAACAGTTAAGGAGGAGATGCCGTTTGAATGTTTATTCATTGTTGAGCTCTAGTGACCATCTTGCTCAGCAGTCTTAAATAACATTAGCAACAACTGAAAAGGACTGCCATGAAATCATTTCCTTAAATGTTCAACAAAATGTATTGGGTGACTAAGGAAAATATGTCATTTAACACATTTCTAGTTTTAGCTCTGGTTGTTTCCAGACCGGCCGCATTTTTTCTTTTCTAAAGGACTTACTGATCATTCCTGTATAGATTTTCAAAATAGTTAAAAAGAAGATATCGTTTATAGGCTTTAGAGAATTTCTTGTAAAAGACATTTATTGATCATTCCTGTATAGTTTTAATAAAAGCTATCCAAAAGTTAAAGAAAAAAGAAAAAAAATCGTTTCAAGGTTTTTCCATTTTTGTCTCTGGCGGCTATTTTGCCCGGCAGACCGGAATCAAATTACTATTTTTTGAAGAAGACTATCCGAATATCATTCTTGATCCATCTTGATTCATCACTATGTGTAGAGGGGATTAGTAGGAAACATCTTTGAGTAAAATGTTATCAACAGGCGACGGACACCGGAAACAGGGGTAACATAATAGCTTAATTTGAGCACGTTGTGCTCAGCTAAGCTAAAAAGCTATTCTACATATTTTATTATCTTCCAACAACGATGTAAAGGTTTAAGCTATCCTATCTGAATATCTAAAACTAAACTTGTATTTACCTTTGACCTCGGTGCTAGAAGATATAAGATGCACATGAAAGGATAACCAAATGTGATGAAGAAAACCAACATTGAACGGAAGAACCAATTTGATCTCTCTAACGCCCGCAAATCCGAGTACCATATACTGACTAACTTCTGCTGACAACTTGAGTGAGCAACAAACTAAAATACAATAAAAAAGAATAGCTATTGGTAAACATTCAAGTTACGAAAGGGGCTATGTTGTCAGTTTTAGAGTTAAGGATATAACCATGTAGAAGCAAACCCAACACATGGATTACATTCATTTTGTTGTAGTAACAGCTATTCTGGTTTATATATGTTATGGCTCTACCTTCACATTATCTGATCATCCAAACACGACACTTCGTAGTATCAAAGATGTGTGTAACTGACCTTGGGCAATTACAATAACAAGTCTCACAAACCTAGGTTTATTCCTTTTCGAGTTATTCAGCCTAACTACTTAGCGTTATTTTCCCTATAAGGAAGAATGCCAGATTTCGAATAATTTTTCTTCATGCTTGTATAAGAAGACCCATTATTAATATCCTAGGTGTCTTCTTTTCTAAATTCTCTGTTTAAACGTTCTGCCAGCGGTACGCCGAAAATTGATGCCGTGGCGCCAGTTTGAAGATGATACAGAAGTTGATGCGTAAATTTTCATTAATCATTTTTAATGTTTCCATGATCCCATTAAAACGCCTTTGAAAGCTATCCTGTTTTTTTTGTACTTCTGATTTTATGTCACTTTGCTTCTTTACCATTTCTTCCAAACTTTAATAAGTACATAAATGAATGGTGTACCGAGAAGAGCTTTTCTAACACAACGATTTCGTTGTGTTGACTGTTGTAAGTTTTCCTTAGTATTTAAATATAAATTTTGTCACATACTTTTTGACATTTTACAAATGAAAACGAACAAAGGTTGAAAATATATTTCAAAATAGATTTTACAATGAATTAACTTCCAAACGTCTGAAATATTCAATTAAATCGAAAAATATTCAATTTCTGTAACATTTCAACGCCGGGTGTACGCAGTATCCAGAATCTAATTCACAATCAACGGAAAATACTGATGAGAAAGGGAAGAGTTGTGTCATGTCATTTTGAATATAAAAGTAGAAGTAAAGACAATTTCTTTGCAAAATAAATTAAATTCAATCTATTCTGGGTTTTTAAAGGGACTCCTTTTTGTTCAAAATACAAGTTGATAAAGTGTTCGCGGTACCAGAACTTTGATGATGCGCGCGCATCGTATGACCCCCTTGAATTCGTCAGCTGTTCAGGCACGAGCAAGCATCTTGATAGAACTACCTGGGCAGCCACGAGCAATCATCTGGATAGAACTTACAACAATTCGTCAAATGTCCAGCCACGAGCAAGCATCTGGATAGAATTTCCTACAATTCGTCAACTGTTCAGCCACGAGCAAGCATCTTGATAGAACTACCTGTCCAGGCACGAGCAAGCATCTGGATAGAACTACCGACAATTCGTCAACTGTCCAGCCATGAGCAAGCATCTTGATAGAACTAAATGTCCAGCCACGAGCAAAAATCTGGATAAAACTACCTGTTCAGTCACGAGCAAGCATCTACATAGAACTACCTGTTCAGCCACGAGCAAGCATCTTAATAGAACTACCTGTTCAGCCACGTGCAAGTATCTGTATAGAACTTTCGACAATTCGTCAACTGCCCAGTCACGAGCAAGCACCTTGATAGAACTACCTGATTAGCCACGAGCAAGTATCTGGATAGAACTACCGACCAATCGTCAACTGTCCAGGCACTTGGTTGTGTTGAATCTGCGGTCTCACTTACTCCCGGCAGAGGTCAGGACCACTCCGGGAAGTTACTGGGATGAACCGGGATGATCCGTGGTGAAATTGTTGTTGCGGTCACACTTACCCCGGCAGCACTACGGTAATTCCCAACTAACACCCAGGATGCACCCCGGACCATCCGGTTCATGCCGTTGCTTCCCCGGTCGTTCCCGGATGCCGCCTTCAGAGACCCGGTTGACCAAGGCAGAGCCCGGGTCGATCCAGGCGGAGCCCCGGCAGAGCTCAAAACGATCCCGGCAGAGCCCCGGTAGAACCCCGGTGGATTGAAAACACGCGAAAATGATGACGTTAATACATAATTTTCATTTAATATAATATCTATAATGAGATATGATATTTTCTCTTACTTAAAAAGTAATTCATGATGATTTTCTGAGTAATCCTTATTCAAAACTGGACATAAGGGAACGTTATGGTGTAACGGACCCATAAAGATGTAATAAAAAGCAATGTAAAATGAATACCAGCATACACTATAATCCGAGCGCGATAAACAGAACTTTCGTCAGTTCTGAATAATATAAGAACAGTTCATTAAATGATTAATGAAAACAAAGGTAAAATGAAAATGATTAACCAAACTATTACAGTTAAACATTATAGGCATTATATTTTATTGTATCATAGTTGATTGGCTCATTTTTGATGGGGTTTACTTATTGTGACGGCAGAGAAAGGGCATCATATTCAGATGCTCGTTAATTAGTTACTTTTTTTCATGGGTTTCAAATTGTGACAAAAGGAAACGTGTTTTTATGTTTGACTATGATACAAAAGAGGAAGAACATCAAAACACTCGGCAATCTGATGAATAATCGGGGGCTACGTCCCCTCGAACAAATCAAATAACCTCGTGTTTTGATGCTTTTTATATTACTGAGTTGTTATCTTCGTTTGACTCTATAGCACAGTAATTAAGAACGCTTATAAATATGAAAGTGAATTTAGTTTGTAGGTTCGAAACCTGGGGAAAACTGTTTCATTTTTGTGTCGCCTCTACGGAGTAGTGGCGACATATAGGGATCACTTCTCCGTCGTCTGTCTGTCCGTCTGTCTGTCCGTCTGTCCGTCACAAAACTTGTCCGGCCTACTTCTCATAAACTACTGGTGCAATTTCATCCAAACTTTACAGAAATGATCAGTACCAAGTCTAGTTGTGCATATTGTCAGCATTTTCCAATTCAATGAATTTTGGCAGAGTTATGGCCCTTTAATACTTTTTAATTTAAAAGTTTGTCCGGACTACTTCTCTTATACCACTAAAGCAATTTCAATAAAACTTCACAGGATTGATCTGTAGCTCAAGTCCTTGCGCATATTGCAAGGGTTTTCCGGTTGAATGATTTTTGGCCGAGTTATGGCCCTTTGATAAAAAGGTGTATTTTTCTGTGTGTTGCCAGATACACAAAAGCTTGTCCGGACTACTCCTCATAAACTACTGGTGCAATTTCATCTAAACTTTACAGGAATGATCAGTACCAAGGGTAGTTTTGCATATTATCAGCATTTTCCGGTTCAATGATTTTTGTCAGAGTTATGGCCCTTTAATAATTTTTACTTTTAAAGTTTGTCCGGACTACTTCTCTTATACCACTAAAGCAATTTCAATGAAACTTTACAGGATTGATCTGTAGCTCAAGTCATTGCGCATTTTGCACGGGTTTTCCGGTTGAATGATTTTTGGCCGAGTTATGGCCCTTTGATAAAAAGGTGTTTTTTCTGTGTGTTGCCAGATACGCAAAAGCTTGTTTGGACTACTCCTCATAAACTACTGGTACAATTTTATCAAAACTTTACAGGAATGATCAGTACCAAGTCTAGTTGTGCACTGTCCGTCTGTCTGTCCGTCTGTCACAAACTTTGTCCCAACATGAAATTGGCCATCATGAGGCGACACATGTGATTACTGATCGCTCTTGTTTTATTCAGGTTTTAATTCTTTATTACATTACTTTATGCCCCAAAATAAATACTAGTATATGATTACATATATGAACTTAAAGATATTGTATTTTTGTCATGCTAAAATATGTAAAAACATATTCATACATTTATTGTAAGAAATGGAAAAATGAGATAGGGGCGTAAATGAGATAATGATAATACTTTTTAAAAGTAACATAAATAAAAGAAAGCAGTCATAGAAAAAAAAATCATAACTATAAAGTTTCTTACATGATTTATACTGGAGGAAAGAAACAACAACAAAATCTATATTTTAGTCCGTTAGTCTTCTGTCATGAAGTAGGTTTCTTCTAAGCTTAGTGCTCTACCGTTTTAGCTATTGCGACATTTAATACTCATTTTTATATTTATTACTTAAACATACAATCAATCCGGACATGCAACATATTATTTACCTATATAGTATTAAAATGGACTGTTCCGTACTGTAATTAAACATGAACATGAAGAAAAAAATTAGTTTAAAGTAACTTATAATCAAAAAATAAAGAATTGTAGTCTACAAAATTAATAAAGTCTTTTATAATTCATCCATCCTGGTTACTTGTAAAAACTTATACATCAAGTTTCTTTTATTAATATTTTCCAATTATTCTTAACTTTGTCAATGCATGATTGAAAAATCTTTAATAGAATGCCCTTCAGAATCAAAATGTTCAGATACATTGGTAATAGTGGCAGGAAAGTGTTTATTATTAAATTTCTATTTATTCTTTGGCTACATTTTTGCTGAGTTTGACCAACATATTGTTGTTGTTTTTGTACATTTTAAACAAGTTATAAGGTAAATGACCTCTGAAGATATACATGAAAGATCACGTTTTATAAGAAATTCTTTAGGTATAGTTGTATTTGAAAAATTATAAGATTCATCAATAATACTACAGTGAGTACAGCGACGTCGACAGCATTTACATTCTGTACCAATCATGGATTTGGCATTTATATGAGAATGAACTAGACTGTCTTGTAAATTTCTTGGTCTCTTATCCCCATCCATAAGTTTGTATTTGTATAATTTGCGTACACATTTATTTGGGGAGCTCCAATATTGGTTAATTATTTTCCTTTTATTAGGTAAAGATGGTTATACGATATGAATGTACAAACAAAGGGGATAATATTGTCATGTTCTCCTGATTTGTCTTTTAAAGTGTCAAGGTAATTCAAACCTTGTCAATGTTTTTTTCTGATGTTCTAGTTTTTTTAACTCTTTTAGACTGATCTGTCTTAATTTATTAGAAAATTAAGCATTTTAAGGCTAAGTATGAAAATTAAAACTAGCGCAAGAGTATAATAAGTGCATAATTTAAGAGAATCATGATTGATGAATAAAATTTAGGAGGTCACCATCCTACTCACTGACTTATCTACCTCTAAATGCAATCCTTTTATCTTATTGACATCTTGTCTGACTGACATTAAGACACATGTTACCAGATATAGTGATAAAGTCCAAAAATATTGTTTGATCGATTAAAAGAAAAAAGTGTTACTTTCCTTGAATGTAAATCTCAAAAACTGTATTCTAAATCATTGCACTAAGTGGACCTGTGATAAGCGTTGATCACTCAAGTTCCTGCTAGACAATATTTATCTCAGATTTGGAGATGCCCTTTCCAAACAGAAAAAAGGCTGTCGTTTTGTTTGTATTGCTATGAAAGAAACATTATGTTAAGCCTCAACAAATGTATAGTAAAATTATAACACTATTTCGATGATATTTTTAATTAAGATTATACTCATTTCGCTCAAATTGTATCTAAAATTTAAAACTTCAACTGAATAAAAGTAATTTTTGTAATTTAATTATTACAGTCAATAACAATGCTGTTCAGAAAAAAAATCTTTAACAATAAGAAGGCCATCATTGCCCTGTATCGCTCAACAGAAACAACTGTTTTTCAGTGTTAGAAAAAAATTCAAATGAACTAATCGGTTAATCTAATCCAGCAGTTCAACTTCAACTATATAGTTCCACGACACTGATTGCTAATTTTCTTCATAATAAATAAGGAAGCTTTCGCAAATGGCCCATGTTCATTGTTACCGTACATCTGGCAAGCAAAGCATGTCAACTCACGCTTTTTAATTTCATTTTCATACTGGAGCCTTTTAGACTTCCTATTTAAAACTACCTTAGAGTGCTTTAGACAAAGTTTGGTGATTATACATCAATGAGTTCATAAGAAAAGTTTTTTTTCCTTCTTTTTTTACATCTAGAGGCATCTAAAAGCGGTCAATTAAATTAATATGAGCAAATTTGATAAAGGACTACCTAAGAATGCTACAGACGAAGTTTGGTGACCATCCATCAATCAAATCAGCAGAAGATTATGTTAGTTTTTCTCTAATTAAGCTTTAGCGGCCCATAAAAGGTGCCAATCAAATTAATATGAGCAAATTTGATAAAAAGACTACCTGAGAAATTTAAGTTTGAATGTCACGAGGATGCTACAGACCAAATTTGAAGTAAATTTGCCCAGTGGTTTTCGGAGAAGAAGATGAATGTTAACGCATGACTACGGACGACGGACGCCGGAGCATCCCTGTTTGATAATAAAAGCTAACCCAGAACCTTCGGTTCTGGAGAGCTAAAAACTGACTACTATGATTAAGTTGTAGGAAATTATCCTCATTTAAATGGAGATTGCAAATGTATGCCATGTAAACGATTTTACGAATGTATTAATTCCATTACAAGCAGCCTTTTTAAACACGGCAACCGCTATCATGGACTACGGAAATAGCTTTACAAAATTTTATATTCCTTATTTTGATTTAGTTTAAAAATTCATAAGCCATTTGAAAACACTCTTGTGGCTAGGATTAACATGCATAATTTCTCTAGAGATGTAATCTACAAACTTCGTAAAATGTTTGGTCATGCTATTTTTCCAATGTCTTTTCTAAAAATATTAAACTTTTGTTTTAAGATTTTATGACCCTACCATTGTAACGCATACCGCATGCTTAGTAATTAGCCCCTTAACAGTTGGACACGCTTTCTTCTTTGCTTACAACTGTCAAGCAAAGTGAGAGACTAAATGGTGGACAGTTCTTTACACTCAATTAGACTGATTTGCTTCTCCCTTGCTTCTTTGAGCCGTTGTAGGTGATTTTCTTGCTGCTCTGTCTTCATTTAGGGCATCGGGTACTTTTGTTATTGTCACTAGAAAATCTTTTTATGTATCATGATGTATCTATGTGATCATTTCCGTGTTTTACTTATTTCACCTTTTGTAACCATAACAAACTCTTCCAATTTCGCTTGGCGTTAATTCATTTTGTTTACACTGTCTTGTTTAACTGCAACATGCTGGGGTTAAGACAGAGTAAGGTTAAATGTTCTATTGACCTGTTTTAACTCTGTAGAAGTGCTTCTGCTGCTAACATTTTCAAGGCGACGCCCCTTTGTGTTACTACAATGAATGTTTTGTTCATTGTTCTCCTTGTTCATTGTTTGGACACTCCCATCTTGTTTTAATGTCAACGGCAAGTGTCCCGTTTCCTTTTTCTTTCCAAATTTTGCCCAACCATACTGTTTCAGTCCCGTTCCCCTATATCATAATTTCTGGCCCCTTCATCCTTAATACAGTGTAAGCTTTTTATTGTTTATCTTCATTAAAGTTTTAATTGGTTTTCTATTATTTATTTTATTGAATGACTCGCCCATGCTTCACATTGTGCCTTCACCCGTTCTCTTCCTTGGTTCCTTGCTGGTGGTCTTGTGGTGCTGAATTTTGTTGGGATTTAATTAATTGAATATCGCCCTTCCCTTTTAATTGTTGCTCTCATAATTTTGCAGTGTGCTTTTTTTATGTCCAGGACTCAAATACAAGCGTACCGTTTCTGTTTTATTTCAAAATATTTTTTGTTAGATCTACTTCATTTTCAGTCATCTTGCAAAGTTTGCAAAGTTAAAGACAATTCTATCTGAAATATATATTTACGTACTGCTGTTTACTATATTCAGGGCCATAGCTCGAGGAAAAATTCGCATATGCACCTGTAGAATAAATTTTGTCGATATAATTTCAGCAAAAGTTGCATCATGTCCAGGAATAAACTAACAAGTCAAAATTTAAGTCAAATAATGTATCGATTGGCAAAATTTTGCGTCACCTCCCCTTGAATTAAAGAGCAAACAAAACACCATCAAAGGCAAGTATGATTGTGAACCCTTTTTTGACATCAATTTTAATCAATCTTGATTCTCTTATGGTGACAACCGACACTTTCTGTGGTATTACCATAAATGTCATTTAAACCCACTTATTATAGTAGAAATTGTTATTTATTTAACTCTTGTGCATTAAATGTCTTTGATCTTCATAGAAAATAACATATTTAAAAAATGCCTTTGTAAATAATAAATTTTGAACAAAAATCCTATTATTTCAAATCGTCCTATCAAAGTCATTTTTTTAAATTTTTGTCATCAAACGTTTGCAAAATAAACATAATCATAATATCTAGGGAACCGTGTCTCAAATTTTTCTATCTTTTCTCAAAAAAAAAATTACGTAACGTTAAACATTTTATGAGACTTTTTTTTCCATACATATTACTTAATTAAAGATAATTTAGCCAATTAAAGATAATTTAGTCACTGATTGAGCTAACAAAAATCCCTGACACGGTTCTCTCCGTAAATGAATTTCCTTTCATGTGCTTTAAACCGCATGTAAATTGCTTGATTATTAAAAACGTTATGCCGATTTAAAGTTAATCCGACCCGCATCAAACGAAGTGTCATAAATCGACTGTTCTCTCTCAGATTCCTGCGTTTCACAAAAGATTATTGCAAAACACGCAAATATCGCACCAAAGGGGGTCACAGGTTGCGGTAACATACTCTAACAACTTTTTATGACCCTGTGACATCTGACCAATTAAAAATCTGCTGATTAAAATCATTTTATAGCAGAAATTTCTTCAAATCTTAACTTGATATACTGTCCGTCTGGTATCTGTCTCAGATGTCACGTGACTATTGGTAAAATCTGAGGCACTCTGTGGGGGGAAATAGAAATGCACTGAAAACGTGCGACCGCCAGCGGGATAATTTATTGTTTCACTTTCGAAGTTTATATATTATCATCATCATCATTATATTCATATCAGTGTCCCGCTGCTGTATATTCGTGTATGAATATCCGTTAGATATTAATTAAAATTAATCAATTGAAAATAAAATTAGGATTAAAATAACGAAAATTCCTGATAATTGACGAGGTTTACACCGAATGATAGGTTTTACGTTTTAAAACGTTTAAAACACATTTTCTCTGGCTGCTTCAAATTAATCATAACGGGTGTTCAGATAAATGTTTAAGTCTACTTAGCGGAAGAGAGAATCATCACTTTGAGTGGTGATTTTCGAGGGTGTAATTGACCTGCATGTCACCCTAAATGCATGCAAAAATGATGAAAATTCTCAGAGTTTTTATTTTCCTGCTCTTACCAAAAATTACGTATATATCTAGCTCCAACTTGCCAGGCTCGGCAAAAACTGGTAGTATTGTTTAGGAACACTCTAACCCCTTAAATACAACAGAGCAATACAACAAACCGTTTTTGGCCAGAAATTTTAAATGGTGGATAAATTTACCCTTTTTCTCGCTATACTGGATAGCTAGTTTAAGTCTGGCAAGTCTCTCGTACGTTTCAATCTCGCTGTCCCGACCTGTCTTGTTAATCAGGATCTCAAGTTCATCATGACCCCTTACCTTGTCTAACAGCTTCACAACATACACGCTAAGCTGGTCGGCGAGCTCCAAATACTCTGTCTAAATATGCAAACAGACATCACATTAATAAGATATAAAACAGTAAGTGTTGAAATAGTTTTAATTTCTTTTCATTGTATAGACGGTAATTATTGTGTTGTATAATAGTACGACCATATGTAATACAAGCTACTAAACAAGGAGGTACATTTAGGATTTTCTATAAATCTGTGGAAGTAAAGGTTTCGTAGCTTGCTTTAGAGACTCTTCAGGAAATGCGAAATATGGCAGAGTGTGTGCTAAACAGGGTCGGGTTGTAGTTTCCTCTTTGGGCTTGCGGCCAGCAGCCGCAAGCCATTTGGAAAGTTGTTCCGGTTAGGTCGGTTATCCTGCTTACATGTGTATTAGTGCATGATGGAACGGGAATCCAGTCTAGGTTTCCGTTGCAATCGTGACAATTCGGGCGATTCCGTCATACTGCGGAATCAGACGAAGTAATATTACGGAAATCTAAGCTATTTTTAGTTACTTCGGTAATCCTAGTTTGGTTCCTATTTTGTTTAAAGCAAGAAATAAATTATAAACGAAAATGTTCTGTTTCAATTGAGTTATATTTAGATCTACTGTGTCTTATATTTAAACGCAATTCTAACGTGGAGTTAAAACTACAGTATCATGTAATCTAAAAATAGCCCATGCATATCATACCACGTGCTGATCTACAGATAACGCATCCTGTGAGACATAGATATTTAAGGTGTAACATACTTGATACATGAATATGAATTGGTACCACGTAACGAAGTCTTTTAGTGCATTTACTTGTCTATTTAAATGAAATTAGCAACTGCCAAAATGATTGACTCTTTCTGCGAAAAAAAAGTTGAAATGAAATGTGCACAGTTGTTTCCATTCATTATGATACATAGATACTTTTATTTCCTCCACGTGGGACAGCCAAAGTTATTATTTTTACGATTAATTATTTTTCTTTATTAGTTTTATACAATGGAGAATAGATTTCAAATCTTTTTTGGTCCTTCTTTTGTCCAAATTTCCATGCATAACACTGGTGGCACAAATGGGCACAGGTCAAGTCTTGGGGTTACCCTACCTACCCCTTTGAAAACCAAATTTGTCTTCTTGTTTATGTGTTGGAATGATTGTCATTTACAATCATACTTTGTTCCCTTTATATAAAACAATCTCTATTGCGCTAAAAATATGCCCATTTCGCGGCTATATTTTTTGTTTGTCTGTTTTTGTTCGGTTGTTGTTTTTGTTTTTTAATTGCGCATGCGCGCGCGTATGTGCGTATGTGTGTGTGTTTGTGCGTGCGTGCGTGCGTGCGTGTGTGCGTGTGTGTGTGTGTGTGTGTGTGATCATTAAATCACATGAATAAATGATCAATTCAATTTTATTTCGCCATTAAAATGTTTTATTTGACACATCTCTTGTTGAATAGTACTTGTATATCTTGCTTAACTTGGACCGTATTTGTCTAGAAAATAGTATTGTAAGCAGAATTCGCGATGCCGAAAGAAAAACAACAACAGGAGCCGGTGAGTTAATGTTATTCAACGATTTAAAATGTTAACATAAAATCCAAGAAATAGATAATATTTGACTTTAACTTTAAACTATAAGTTGTAAGAATCGTACTTTTATAGTCATAAGAGCCACCACCGGGCGGGCCAAAGCGCCACTTTTTCTAAAAGCAAACAAATCAAATGTTTAATCATATCTTTATAGGAAATAAAAGAAAAGAAAACAAGAACGTGTTTGGTAAACACAAATGCCCCTGGTGCAGATACGTGTAACAATTTTCAAAGTTTACTCATTCATATAGTTATGAACAGAAAAATTGCACAGAAATTGTAAACGCTGTCATGACGTTTTTGTTACAATGAAAAATATAAGATGGTATGCCATTGCTATTTGATAAAGTTGAACAATATTCGACTTCATCAATAAAAATCTATCAAATATATATAAATGCATGACCTTGAACTTGAATCCAGTGAACCCTAATTCCATTCATACTTAAAGGACCAACAGAGGTATGTTCCTACTGTTATGACAAATTGGTAAAGACATTCAAAGGCTGTATAAGAAAACGTTTAAAAAAAGCCATTGTTAGAATATATGACCCTGAACTTGTGACTCCTTCCAAGGTATGTTCCCTCCAAATATGAAAAATATTATCAATAGATAAAGGTTGTTAGATGAAGCAAATTGATAAAGAAAAAGTTTATAAATCTTTTTATGGCTCCATTGACCTAGACCCACTGACCCCAAAATCAATCCAAAGGATATGCAAGTTATCTTCCTACCAAATATGAAAAAACATCTGTAAATAAATAAAGGCTCTATGGGCAAAAGTGTAAAAATCTGTTTTTAGCACTGGTGACCATGACCTAACTGACCCCTGATTCCTTTTAAAGGTAGAAGACTTCTCAATTTATGTTCCTACCATATATAAAATACATCTGTCAAAAGAAAATAATGTTACACATGTAAAAATTCAAAAACATTTTTTGGCATTAGTGACCTTAGCCTTGACCCCAAATGACCCCAAACTAAAGTTAAAGGAAGGGTATTTCTCCAACCATTTTAGTATTAAACATGAAATACATCAACTTAAAATAAAAAGCTGTATGAACATAAATGTATATATTTATTTTTTTACACCAGTGACATAGACCTTGAGCCAAGTGACCCCTTATACTCCACAAACGAACCACTGAAGGTATCTACCTACCAAATATGGAAGATATCTTACAATAAATAAAGTAATTAGGAGAAAATTAATATAAATCCAACTTCCATATTCATACCCATATTCTTAGTGCTAAATAGGGCAATAACTTTGGGGAAAATGGGAGCAATAGTAATGTTACTTGCCGAGATAATGTAGTATGTATTGATTAGTGTGTCAATTTAAATGCCATCGGTACAGGTAGAATTTAAGAAAAATCCCACTAGCCGTTTTATGTTTACCTCGTGCAGACAAATGGACACATGGTTCAATATATGTTAATAAACAGTTTTTCCTTTTTTTAAATTTTTATATGTTAAGTTAAATTTGTTGTTTTGTCAATGTATGATTTTTTCCATAAATAAATAACACAGTTAACAAAATTTAAGCAAAATATTCAATCATTTGGTTATTCAAAGGTCATGGTCATATCTAAATTATTCAACAGGTCCGTCTGGTCACAAGTGTTTTTTTGTAAATATGTGCATAAATAACAAAACTTTGACAACTTAACCAAAATTCAATAATTTCACGATTAATGTAATCTAAAGCTCTCCAATCTTTTGGAAGGATTTGTCTAAAAGGTTGTTTTGTTCAAGTATGAAGATAAGTAAAAACTCATTAAACCGGACAAATGTTCATTAAATAATTACAAAATTACAGCAAATTATTAATTATAGTTTTAAAAAATGACTTCTAAAGAAGAAAATTTCATTTCATGTAAATATATTTTTCTCTCCTTTGATCTACTTAGGAGGTTATGTTGATAAAAGAAATTGTGGATGATGACGGACGACAGAAGAATAACGATGGACATAATGCAACCACCAAGGTGTTGGTGGTGTTTGTCCGGATCACGGCAGTAAACCACATTGAATTTACCAGAGCACAGTTCAGCCACCTGGGTTGGCTGTCAAGCAATTTACTAGGACTAGTTGCCTTCACTTTCGCAAAGATCTGATTACTTCTGTACATGCCACAGCAAAGGTATAGTTTGAATGACCGTAGAAAGGATTTCATAATCAATCACAACGAAAGAGTGTACGGCGCCGTCCGGATTCGAAACCGGGTCGCCCTCAATCACAGTCCAACGCTCTACCTTTTGAGCTACCCGGACGGGTTTTTAAAGTTTATCTTTGTGTACTCAGATGAGCTAAACATTTCACTAAAAAGCAAAGAAAGGGGCTTATTCTCTCGAAAATAAATTAGTTGCAAAGGAAATCATACTAAACCTGTGATTTGTCATAACACACTAGCATGCTACACATAATTATTGAAATCTTTCATAAATTATTTTTGTGGAAATCAATATCTTTCTTTTATTTTAAATAATATTTGCCTAAAAAGGAGCATTACTCTATCATTAATATGTTAATTACCGCCAAAGCAAAGTAATCTTTTGTGTTTATATAGGAAGCATGCTTATTGCCAAAATCATTGATATCTTTAAGGAATTATTCTGTGGAAACCAATGGTCTACGGTCAGACGAATGAACATACGAACGGTAAACGCAGTACCATAAATGTCCCGAAGAATATTCGTGCGTATAAAAACTGGAGCAACGAGATCAAAATTACATGATCGTATCTCCGGACAGATTCATAACTTTCTGTTATAATTAGTAAAATCATAAGATATGAATTAAGAATGTTATGACAACATTTTAATTGGAACAACATCTGTTTTCTTAAGTCGTATTATCAGTTTTTATATGAATATGCTAATATGATTATATAAATTTTATTGTGTAAACATGTACCCTATTATCATTATTATTATTATTTCCTTTTTTAGTATCTTATCAAATATCAAATATATCTATTTAAATCCATGTGATGCACCTTTATATTAAACATATCATATCACGATACCAGTTATTGTAATTTATTTGCATAGGGGAAGTAGATAGTATGCTTCTAATCTACGACAGATAACTGGTACAAGGTTACTATTTCGCTCGTCGTTTGTGTACAATACAGTGAGTTAATGGACTGCCCAAAACATTAATGAAATGCGAGTGAATATGATAAAAAAAAATATATTCTAATATTCTTTTAGAAATTGAAGGAAATAATTATTAGCATCACTTAAGAAAACTCGGAACTTGAGTACATTTTGATAAATTGAAATTTTGAATTATTTAAAATCAAATCTTTATGCGAACTATTCTGCAGCATGGGTTTTTTTAAAGGATGCGACATTACTTCTCTAAATCCTCTAAGAACTTTTATAGTTGTTGCCTGGTAGTGATAATAAAGTATATAAATGATTTATATTTATGTATAATATGATACTAAGTATTACTACATATACACTTGTCAGAATAATCATACAGTTTCACTGTAGATTTATTTTTTACAAAGAGTTAAGGTTTTCCTACAGCGATACACTGAATGTACACTACATGTATCAAATTTCAATGTAAACCTTTTGCTGTGCGTATATTAAACTCTCTATACATGTTAAATGTCAAATCGGTAAAACAGAAAAATATGCGAGTTTTGAGAGAGATTTTACATCAGTTTTGTAGCGTTTATTTTTTTTTGGTTGAGAAGAGAATGTGTTGTTTTGAAGGGAGTTTTGTTGATCTGTTGAAGTTGGTTGAATGTTATTGTGGTGATCTTAATTGATCAGGGTTTATTGGTTGTAATTAGTTGTTTTGGTTGTTGAGTTATATCTGTTTGGTAAGATATACTGCGTTGAAATTGGTTGATTTTGTCTGGTCAAGATTATATTAGTTGATGCTTTGTTTTGAGAATATATGTAAATATTGGGTGCTTTTGTTTAAGTTGCTTTCCGATGCTGATTAGATTTTGTGAAGTTAATATTGTTGGATGAATGTTTGTGGTTTATACTGTATCTTAGAGTTGTAAAAAAAATAGTCATTTTTGTGGGTTTTTTTTTCATTTTGTGGTGATTTTATTGTTTTGATTGATTGTTGTTTAGAGCTTGGGCTTGCCAGGTGTCTAGTATTGTTTCGTATAGAAGACGTTTACTTGAAAAGATATTTCGTATAAGTGGTTGATAAATGATGTGTATTTGTTTTGGGTGTAAATAATAGTCAGCGTTTGTTGTTTAAATGTTTATATTGATTTGAGATAGTAAAAGATAAAAATACCTAAAAAATAGAGTTAAGTAAACAATTACATGCTAGTTTTCCAACTGAGAATATTTCAATTTTATGTCAGGCGGTGCTGCCCAGCCCCCATATCTTGGAAATAGGTTCTAGTATTTATTACTAAATCTTTCCTTAGATTAAATAACATCAAGGCAGTCATTCTCCTGACAATTTGGGGGCTTGTGCGGGATGTTCTCTTTAAGTTGGAATGTTTTCTGGCAAAATATTATTTGTTAAACTTTGAAAAAAGTTTTGTTAAACCATAGATCATTTTTATCTGTTTGGTAAAATAGAGCAGTGTAAAAGCTGTTAGGCGAAAATCGATAAACCTGCGGGTAGTTTTATATACAAGTAAAATATCTGTACAATAGAGTTTAAATAGAGGTTTATATGTAGAGAAGCGGTGACGGACTGTGTTTAAATTTTATGTATACTGAAGAATTAATTGCACTTTAGCAGGAGAGCACCCTTTGTTGAATACTGTTTATACGGTGATAGATTTAAGTGGTTTTGGGGAGACATTTGTTGTGATAGTTTGAATCATTGTGTTAATAAGTTTATATCAATGATAAAGATATAGCTTATAATTTGTTGAAGTTAGACATCAGTAATTGATAAAAATTTATAACCGGTGTCCAGTGGGTGATTATTCATAAAAGTGTATGTAATAGTTGAATAGATAGTTTTTGCCGCCGGTGCTCAGTTGGTTGTTGTCATAAAGTTTACATAGTTGTTAAACACTACAAGAAGATAACTATCGGTGCCCTGATTGTTACTGTTAATACAATTTCATTGCCGGTGCCCGGTAGGTGGCATTGTTATACAGAGATATTTGATTTGGGTAAACAAGTGTCGGCAGAGGTACACCATTTTGTTGGGTAATAAGTGTTTACTTACAGGGTTTCGTAGCAGTTGATTATTTTATTGAATAGTAATCCATTATTAAGCAATTATGGAGTATGAGAAATGGGTATCATTGGGAGAGAGGCTTGGGTTGAAGGACGGGGATTTACGCGATTATGTTCAAAAGAAAGAATCAGAATATCAAGGAACTGGCGTAGTAGGCCTGGAGAAAAAAGACGTGATGGTAAATCAGATGATAAGAAAGTATCGGAGTTATGTATGTCAATTTTTTCCAACAAGTTCTTATGATGGTTGTATTGAAGAGGGGAAACTTAAGTTAGCCAATGGTAATTCTGTGCCTGTCATTACAAGTAGCTGTACAATTGAATCATTAGAAGGTGAAAGTCAATTGGATCTGAAACTAGGATATGTTGGTAATCAAAGGGTTAAAGTTCTAAGAGACACAGTTGCGAGTTAGCAGTAGTTAGAAAGAAGTTAGTGGAAGAAGATCAAATGCTGAAGAAAAATTGTGTCATGATAGCAATAGATGGTCGGGCCAGGTTGGTACCCGTGGCAAAAATAGACATTGATACACCTTATTATAAGGGTGAAATAGAAGCTATGGTTTTATAGTCAGCAATTTGTGACTAAGTCTTGTTTTTGTTTGGGTTCCGCCTGGGCTCCTTGCCATTGGTTCTTGTTGCTGGGTCATATGGGGGTTGCGTTCATTGAACGCCGCCTTTCCTTGTTGATCTTGTTTTTCATATTTTAGTCTTGGACAATATTCAGGGTGTACTTAATAAGCCAAATGAGAAGTGGGTTAGCCGAGAAGTAACTAACATAACTTCTGTTGTTACTAGAGCACAGGCAGAAAAAGAGAAGAAAGCAATGAAACCTCTTAAAGTTCCAAAGGTCGAAGATAACGAAATTACGGTAGATGTTCTTAAGAAAGAACAATCAAATGACAATACGTTTCATCGATTATGGCAGTATGCTAGGGAAAATAAGATCACGAAAACAAAAAGTGGTAACAAATTTAGATATGAAGTAGAAAAAGATGTGCTGTATAGAATATTTGAGACGATGAAAGGTGATTTGAAGTCTGGAACAAGACAAATAGTTGTTCCTTGTAAATATCACAAAAGAGTTATGTCATTAGCTCATGAATCTATAGTTGGTGGGCATTTGTCTGTACGCAAGACTTTAGACAGGATACAGTCAAGTTTTCACTGGCCAGGTATTTCTAGTGATATAACTAGATTTTGTCGTTCCTGTGACATTTGTCAGAAGACGGTGCCCAGGGGTAGACTTCAGAAAACTCCTTTAGGTGAAATGCCTATTATTGACACTCCATTCCAGAGAATTGCGGTTGATTTGGTAGGGCCAATAACGCCTGTATCAGAAAAGGGGAATAGGTACATAGTAACTGTAGTTGATTATGCTACACGTTACCCAGAAGCTGTTGCTTTACCAAGAATAGAGACTGAAAATATAGCTGAAGCATTGCTAGATATATTTTCAAGAGTAGGTTTCCCATCGGAAATACTTAGTGATAGAGGTAGTTAGTTCACGTCACAACTTATGGAAGAAGTTTGTAGACTTGTGTCACTGAAACAGTTGTTTACTACCCCTAACAATCCAAAATGTAAGGGTCTTTGTGAGAGAATTAATGGTATTTTAAAAAGCATGTTGAAGAAAATGTGCCAAGAAAGACCTAAGGATTGGGACAGATATTTGTCTGCGGTTCTCTTTGCATACAGAGAAGTCCCTCAGTCAAGTACAGGGTTCTCACCATTTGATCTACTATATGGCAGAACTGTTAAAGGTCCCATTCAAGCACTAAAAGAGTTATGGACAGAGACAGAAGTACCAGAGACACGTTATACGTATGAGTACGTACTAGATTTAAGAAATAGATTAGAACAAACATGCACGATTGCTAGAAAGAATCTCAGCAACTCACAAGAAGAGTATAAACATCATTACGATATGAAAACACGACCAAGAAGTCTTAAGAAAGGAGACAAAGTTTTATTGCTCCTGCCTTCAACACAAAATAAACTAATGTTACAAGGGAAAGGTCCATTTGTTGAAAGTGAAGCAGTTAACAAGTTTGTCAACAAAGTAAAAGTAGGTGATAGAATCGGGATGTATCACATCAATCTTCTAAAGAAATACGAAGAACGAGAAGATAGAATTTGTGCGAGTGTAGCTGTAATAGAAGCCGAAAATAATGATGATACTGGGGTTGTTGAACTAGTAGACACACATGGTGAAGAGACATACAGAGATGTTAATGTTAACGATCAATTATCACTTGAACAAAAATCATAAGTTAATGCGTTGCTTCAAGAATTTGAGGATATTTTTACTGACGTTCCTGGAATTACAGATCTTGACTCTCACAAGAATGAGTTGACTGACAAAACACCAATTCGTGTTAGACAATATACGATACCATATGCAAAAAGAACAACGGTACAGGATGAAATTAAGAAAATGCTTGAATGTGTTATCATTGAACCAGAAAATTCTGATTATAATTCTCCAGTTGTTTTGGTGAAGAAAATGGATAATACAAAATTCTGGAAACAAAGTGATCCTTCGGAAGCATTAATCACAACAAAATAACATAAGAATTGCAGACTCGGTTTGATTGAGTCTGTACATGAGGGATAATGTACAAGTGCAACATCCCTCAGACCTACAAACCGCTTTTTTATCGACTTCAGACGACTCAACTCTGTAACAAAGTTTGATACAGAACCAATGGGAAATGTTGAGGATGTGATGGCAAAGCTTAAAGAAGATAAGTTCTTCACGAAAATTGATTTGACCAAAGGTTTTTGGCAAATACCCATTGAAGCAAAATCAAGACATCTAACAGCATTTTCTACAACAGAAGGTAGTTACCAATTCAGAAAGATGCCATTCGGAATGGTCAATTCTGGTGCAACATTTAATAGAATGATGCGGCAGTTGCTTTACGGGGTGAATGATACTGATAACTATGTAGACGATGTGCTTGGACATACTGTAACATGGGAAAGACATATGAAGATGTTGAGACAATTGTTTGAAAGAATACGAGAAGTGAGGATCATAGTTAAACCTTCTAAATGTATGATTGGGTTTGAAAGTATACCGTTTACCGGTCATGTTGTTGGCAAAGGACAAATTAAAATGGAAGATGACAATTTTCGTAAAATTAGAGTCGCTATGCGACCAGAGTCAAAGACGCAACTGAGATCATTTCTTGGTTTAGCTGGATACTACAGAAAATTTATTGCTTCATTTGCAGAAATTGCTGCAGCATTGACTGATCTTACGAAGAAAGGACAGCCAAATAAAATCATATGGAAACCAGAACATGAAAAAGCCTTAACAACATTGAAGCAAGTATTGACACGATCACCAATACTACGACTTCCAGACTTTTCAACGTCATTTGTTTTGCAATGTGATGCTTCAGACACAGGAGTTGCGGCTACACTTTTTCAATTTGATGGTCTGCTTCCAATAGCTTACGCTGAATAGAGAAAGAAACTACTCGGTTATTGAATAAAGAAATTCAACAAATATTTGTACGGGAAAGAATTTGAGCTGCATACAGACCATGCTCCTTTAACATATATTCAGAAATGTAAAGTTGAAATAGGCCGCATAATGAGATGGGCATTATTTCTACAGAACTATAAGTTTAGAATAGTAGCTGTGAAAGGAAAGGACAACGTATGTGCAGATTAATTAAGTAGACTCGATACCTGAAAAAAGACATTGTATATTATTCATTTTGTTTGAAAACAGTGGAGTGTTTTCTTGAGTAGGGAGCTGTCAGAATAATCATACAGTTTCACTGTAGATATTTTTTATACAAAAAGTTAATGTTTTCCTACAGCGCTACACTGAATGTACACTACATGTATCAAATTTCAATGTAAACCTTTTGCTGTGCGCATATTATTAATAAACTCTCTATATATGTTAAATGTCAAATCGGTAAAACAGAAAAATATGCGAGTTTTGAGAGAGATTTTACATCAGTTCATTGAACGCCGCCTTTCCTTGATGACCTTGTTTATCATATTTTAGGAGAGACACACTGATAGTGTGTAGCGTTTATTTTTTTGGTTGATAAATGATGTGTATTTGTTTTGGGTGTAAATAATAGTCAGAGTTTGTTGTTTAAATGCATATATTGATTTGAGATAGAAAAAGATAAAAATACCTAAAAGATAGTGTTAACTAACCAATTACATGCTAGTTTTCCAACTGAGAATATTTCAATTTTATGTCAGGCGGTGCTGCAAAGCCCCCATATCTTGGAAATAGGTTCTAGTATTTATTACTAAATCTTTCCTTAGATTAAATAACATCAAGGCAGTCATTCTCCTGACAACACTTATAAACGACAAGATTTTATTAATAAACACTCACCTTATAGTATTTCTCCACTTTAGCCACACCTCTGAGCTCCTTCGCAAGTTCAAAAGCTGTTAATATAGGATCCTTACTAGACAGTGATATATATGCTCCACTGCAAAGTCCCCTGTAGGCATTGAGTCTAGTTTTAGCCAGTCTGAGTTGGTCAAACTCTAACTTATTGCTGCATTCTTGGCAATTACAATAATAATGGTGGGGTTTTCGTATTGTCTCACCGCGCAGTAATAAGAGCTGCACGATTTCAAACTGATTGCGCTCCGCAGCGAGAATTAACGGCGTAATGTCTGATGAAAATGGCGAATCTTCACTGGCCGTGTTAAAAAAATGGTCAGTTTCACCAAAGTGTTTATGCTCCTTTTTCATTCCCTGGTATTTTGGATGTTTTAATATTGATTCTGCAATTTGTTCGTGTCCAGAGCTAATGGCCTGTAGCAATGCCTCATATATATTTGCAAGATTACTCCTGTCTAAAAGTAGTTCCACAACCTATCGGTAAGAAAAGGTAGTTCTTAAGATAAAACAAGTTGGTTATGCAAAGATGTACGGAAAATGCTTATAATATAGGATTTTGCGTTTGCACGATCAAAAGATTATTAAGATATACCTTTAAGGATCGTACCATCATGTGTCTGTCTATCTAAAGTCTCAAATTGATACTTACTTTTTAAGTAACTAAATGCATATGAAACCATTATTTTGTTTAAAAGTATTAATTGAAGTTTTTAAGGGGCACTGTTGCACCGCATATATTTTACGCTGTATAAACCTTACGAATATGCTAAAACACCGTTATCAATCATACAATGAAACTGGCGAACTGAATCGAACCTTTATCCTTATGGGCAATGTAGCCATTGTAGACCAATTGTAGACAATTAAAGTGATAGTAGTGTTAGAAGTGGAAGTGTTAGTGAGGGTAAATGTAGTGGTGTAAGTTCCGTAGCAGATAATTTGGTTACGATAGTGATATAATGGCAGAAGTATACGTATGTAGCAGTGACAGAGGGAGTGGTATAATATCTTGTCTTATTATTAGGCATGGTTTCATTTTTTCTATCGTTGCAAGTGATTTTAAAACTTTGGTTCAAAATGCTGCATGTCAAAATGACTTATCAAACTAAAAAGAACTGTATATAGAAATATAGTTCATGTATGAGGAATTAACTTTAAAGTAGCATGCCTCAATATTTATGCTACTTTTTATGAAAATTTTAAAAATGAATTTAGAACTAAAATATTGTGAGTGAACAAAAAAATAATTTACACATTGCAAATAGGAATTGCAATCCATGGAAATTACCAAAAAAAGAGGTGAAAAATAAACAAAAAGTCCTCACTTCGTAAGTAACGTAGTAGAAATATCGTGATAAATACTACAAAATCAGTCCAAAATCACACATAACATGTAAATTATTACTTGAATCTTAAATCTTTATACTTTTCTTAAAATCTTACTACATTTTTCTTATGGTTTATTTCACGAACTATTTTCGCTCATCTGGAGGCATGTAGCTATAAGTTTAACAGTATATGAGTAATAAATATTTGACTAAAATTGTTTTATAAAGTTTTACCTATGATTTTGTGCTGTCTCCAATAATACGGTAGTTAAATGTTGAACTGCCACTTAATTCTCAAATGTTATTTAACTTTCCCTTCTATAGTTTATCGAACACATTTCTAATGTATGATGAATGTGCAAACATGCACGTACAATTGTAACACCCTTGTGACAAATATGATCCGTGCCAAATGTGCTCCTACAAAGCTCTATAGGCACTGCTATGCTTGAAATGTGTCATTTACAAAATTAACTAAAATTTGATTTAAAATTAATAAATATGAATAAATTTTAGATGAATATTTCGTTTAAAAGAAAGGTTTAACAAAACGATCGCTGGATATCGAAATAATTAAGAGTAGAACATGTACCTCTAAGTGTTCGTTTCCAACGGCAAGACGTAACGGTGTTCGACCCAGTATATCACTAAAGTCAACGTTTAGGGCGGGATTCTCGTCTAGAATTCGTTGGACTGTGGGTATATCTCCAAACTCAGCAGCATAAATGAAGTCTTCCTCCAGTGATGACAACTTTAATATAAAAACATAAAACATACACAAAATATAAAAAAAAAATATCTATATACAAAAAAAACAACAATGTAAAATATAAATCAACCATATGAAATATAAGACATTTATAATCAAATTAAAACATACACAGTCTAAAAGTAACATCCATATTTACTATAATAGCTGTACAATACATGTATAAAACATGCATGTACAGTAAGAAAATTACAAGAGAACTATAGTGGCACTATAACGACTAAAAAAGCTCTTAATAACAAGGGGCAGATGATATTGATATCTATCAATGAAAAGTAGGCTTCAGGTAAACATCTATGTGAACTGTTTGAATTTGTTCAAATGATAAAAATATTATAAAATTATCTTTTTTCTCAATGCAAAAGTAGATGACAGGATGGCAATCTATCTCATAATTAATCAAAATTCAAAAGCATATCGTCTAATGTAGGGGATCTAAATTTCAAAGCTGTAGCGCCAAACACAACAAAGAAGGTATTTGTGTAAAAAAATAGGCCACCTTTTCTCCATCTGATACTATAGAAATTTCAAAACAATATAGCTTTAAAAAACATAAAAGTCTGTCATTTTGCAAAAATACATACGAATGCAGTTGTTAACAAGTGTTACAAATGAGATCTGTTTCGAATGTGGCCACTTTTGGTGATACTGTAAACTGCTTGGACTACATGTCTCTTACACCGGGTGTCGGTTCAGAGAGGAACAACTAGATCGAGGATAACTGTTTATGACGACAAAAAGACTCTATAAAGAAGTCTCAAAAAATGTTGCATAATCGACATCAGTGACACACATTTCCCTAATGTAATTTAATAATCTGATATGATATGAAAACAATTAAAGCAAATATTCGATGTTCTCCGGCAGATATGATAACACAGTTACAGAAATCAATCTAAGCCAATAAAAAGGAAACAGTAAATAAGGAAATAGTTTGGTGGCTGATTTGTGCCATTCGTGTTTCCGCACCGCAACAACGTCAAGCGAAAAGTTTAAAATTAACAAGTTAAAATGGCTCAGGGTTTCCTTTGTTTGTTGTTTGTTTCTATTTTCTGGGCTTATGGTCTCAACCCGGTTCGGAATTAGACCGAACCCGTTGTAATCTAGAAAGTAGTTCTTTAAAAATTTGAAGTGGCCCAATTTAAGTCATCTCTAGTTAGATTGGTCATAATTAAAGTGTATTTATTGCATATATGTAGTTTTTGTGTGTTATTTGATGACTTTAAAAGTTGTGTTTTTTTTGTGTATTCTCCAGGAACTCATTTGTTGGCGGAAGGATTAAAGATGTACTACCCACCAGCAGTCAGGAGTTTTTAAAGTGGTGAATTTAAACAATGAAGATTTCTGAAAAAAAAGTAGATGGCTAACCTTTTATATTTTGACCTCATTGGACTTGTTAGTGTTAATGTTTAAAGTTGAAGACAGTCTATAATTCATCAAGAACAGTGGAATCCAGAATTAAGCCTCAAATGTGACTGATTGAACAAAGAATACGAAAATTCACTGGGCCGAGTCCTTATGTTATGAATAAGCAAAAAATATCAACGCCTGAATCCCAGGCTAAGGAAAGAGTTGCTTCATTTCATCCGGAATGTGTGTGCGCATGCCCCCATACTAATCAGTGACTGACCAATGGTATTATAACAGTCTGTCACAAGATCTCGATAATTTGTTTCTTAAAGAGTTTTGCAAGAATCCAGTTCGACTTTCTGACGCTAACAATATATCTAAGGACGCATGTTTTTTGTCCTCAAAGAAAGCATTGTTTTGCAGTGAAAGATATATTATTATCTGCTACTTTACAAAAGATAGAAATTTGTCAGAAAGTTAAGGCTTCGTGTAAATCTAACTTTGAGGGTAGTAAAATTCTTATTAATACTCGTATTGATACATATTTCATGAATCATATGCTTGTAGATTATTTTGATGTTCAGGTTACTGAGTTTTTGAGATATGGTTTTCCAATTGAAGTTAACGATAATTGTAAGGAGATTCTGTTTGGTAAATCACCTAGTCTTAAAAATCACATGGGTGCTTTGAATTTTCCGCAGCACATGCTTGATTATTTAGTTAAGGAGGCATCACATGAATATATTATTGGCTTTTTCTTCATGTTCCTTTGAAGAGGGTATGGTGATTTCCCCATTAAACACTATACCTAAGTCTAGTCCTAACGAACATAGGGTAATCTTAGTAGATGATTTTATCTCAAAGGTCCAGGTTGTCTTTTATATAAGTAAGATCTTCGCAAAGCTTAAAGACAAATTAGTATTTGTCCTTCCAACTATAATCTAGTTAGTTTTGTGCCGAAACATCATTATATTTTCTCTATCATCATGTTCTCTCTATGGGTTTACAATCTTTCATTTGTCAGAGAGTGACTAATGCCTTTGCATTCATGATGTTTAAATTTGGTTTTTATGTTTGTAATTATTTAGATGATTTTTGTGGATTTGAAATTAAGGAACATGCTTATTTTGCCTTTTGTTTTCTTAAGAAATTGGTTATCAGAAGTGGCATTGAGGAGGCTTTGGATATAAGGCTTGTTCGCCTTCACATGTTATGACCTTTTTAGGGGTATTATTTAATACTCAATCTATGACAATGGAGGTTACGAAAGACAGGTTACAGAAAATTGAATTGCTTCCTGGGTGTATAAGGAATATGCTTCGTTGAAAGATAGAAGCTTTTAGGTTAACTAAACTTTATCGGTTCCTGTGTTAGGTCAAGTCGTTTATTTGTAAATCAAATTTGAACTGGTTACGTGATTGTTATAGCTCTTCTGATACTTCTTTTTTCATTCCTCAGCAAGTTAGAAAAAGATATCTTATTGTGGCATACATTTTACCTTTGTATAATGGTGTGTTTCTCATAGATTATGGTGACTGGTCAGTTCTGATAGTTGTTCAACCGGTTGTGGTGGTATTTTCGGAGATGAATTTTTCCATAGTTCTTTTCCAAAATTTATTTTGGACCTGGGTCTGAGCATCATTATTTTACATGTTGTCTGTAGTTGTTTCTTTAAAATTGTGGTGTAAGGATCTTTGCAAAAAAGTTATACTTTTTTGTGATAATTTAGCAGTTTGCATTGTTATAAGTTCTGGCAAAAATATGTGTTAGTTTTTACAACAATGTCTGCGAGAAATGTGTTTTATTGCTTGTATAAATGAGTTTCAAATTAAAGCAGTTAGTTTAAGCAGTGATGAAAATCGCCTCTCTGATTATCTATCTAGATTGGATTTAGATCCTAGGTACAGTAAAGAAAATTTGCATTGGTTTCTGATTGTCAGTTTCTTAAATATATTGTAGTTGCAGATGTTTAATTTTCAGTATGATTGGTAATGTTTGGTTTTTATTTAAATCTCATGAATCAGCCTTTGCTTTGGGTACGCAGAAGAATTTGCGTATTCAGTGGGAAAGTTTTTTTATTATTTTGTTTACATTTCAAATTGTGCTTTTCGCCAGCTTCCACTAGTATCTTGCCATTGTATGCTCAATTTCTTAGTAGGTCATTTAAGTATGTGGATAGTATTAAAAATCATATCAGTGCTGTTAGAACTTTTTATTTGGTTTTAAAATAAATTAAGGGAGTGTTTTAAAATGATTCATGCTTTTTCATACTCAGTTTTCGTCGTGGTTTCACCACTTTGGCTCAAAGGTAAGGGGTGTCTCAAACACTTAATCAACATTTTTGAGATTGGAAATCTGATGCATATAAATTATATCTTGATTTGAATTGGTCTGATAAATTGTTTGTTCTTGTTTGTTTTCCTACCTTTAATTGGGATTATTGCTCCCTTTTAACTCCTTTTTGTGTCTTTACAGGTATTGTGGTTCATATTTTAACAGATTCCATTCCCAAGGGTGTGGATAATATTTGGTACAGAAAAGTGATTAATTATCCAGGTCTTAATATAACGATTGAAAGGTTCAAAACCTGTCACTATTATTTCATGTGCGTACGAATGATATTAATTCGACCTTTAATTGTGATATTGATCTTGGTGAATGAGTGTTGCGCAATATACATGGTCTTATCATGGTGACAATTTGTGCATATGTATTAATTTCAAAGTTCTTTAATAAATAGAAAAGTTATTACTGTGGTAGGTGTTGCCTATGGCACGTCGTCTTATTACGTTGAACATTTGCGCAAAACTGTATAAAATTCCTTAATGGATCAAAGATTTATGTACCGGACGCGAAATTTACCCTTAATAAAAAAATGACCTTTCATCCTCTAGTGTGGCCTTGATCTTGTATGTCTAGATCTGGGTGTACGTCGTCACATTATGGTGAACATGAAGTTATTTTCAATTCCTTCCATTGATGAAAAAGTTATGGACCGAGCATGAAATTTACCCACCATCAGACCGTGGGTACATTATGTCTCCAAGTGTGACTTTGCCCTGGAGTTAGGGGTCATCGAGTTGCGCAAGGCACTTTTTCTTACATTGATGAACATTAGTGACAAATTATTTCAAATTTCTTGATGAATGGCTAAGTTATGAACCGGACACAAACTGTGACAGACGGACAGACAGACAGACAAACGGACGGATCCCATTTCTATATCCTTATTTTTTTCTTCTAAAAAGGCAGATACATACAATTGTTGATACGAGTGTGCATTTTACCTTTTTACATTTCGATGTGAAAACGTGTGTCTATTTATAATTAATATATTTCATTTTCACGAAACTATCCTCGTTTCTTTTTTTCTAAATAATCAAATGCTAAAAATTTAAACAAAGATGATAAAGTTATTGAAATACTTTAAAGAAGTACATATACAGATGACCTGTGTTACTCACCGTTCTGTGATGACCACCAACTTTTTCAAAAGTGAGTCTAGAGGCGGATCTTTTACTTTTCGGTTGCAATATAGCGTCACCATTTTCATTTTGACGAGCTGAAAAAACAAAAACGCAATGTTATCTTATGTTTTATATTATCATTTAAAATGAGTGTTTCCATATCGGTTACCTTTGCGTAATCTATTAAAATGGTTCCCTCTTTTGCGCATGCACGGGTCATTCTCTGCTGGAAAAAAGCAAATCGGCAATTGACAGGAATCAAATAAATATTCATTTTACAGATAAAAGGAAATATTTCATATGATGAAGTGGAATTCCACGAATCACTAGAATGTTTTAAATATGTCTTTTTTATTATGTCTAGTTTTCAATTACCGCAACTCCAAAGCAAGCATATTCGGTGAATTGAATTTCCGCCTTAAGATGTAAATCATTGAAATGATCTGAGGTACATAATACGAAAGAAAATAAATTTGGTATCTCTACATGTAATAATGCATGTTTTACTATGAAAGTGTCAAGCAAAACTATTTTAGCTCTTATAGTAAAAATATTTTTTTGAGAAATCATAAATTAATAGCATTAGAAGTTTGTTATGTAAAATAGTCAATTATTTTATGTTTGTAACTATCAGAAATACAATTAAACATAAATTTGCAAAAGATGTTTTCAAATGCGAACAAATGCTAAATGTTATAAAAGAACGGTGACTTTACTGGATTCTTCAATTTTAGTTTGATCTCTCTCGTCAGATAAACTAATTATCCTAAAACAACTAAATGCCATTATTGTACAACTTTTCGTTACTATTAGAAACAATCTTGGATTACGTCATGATGAATAACATGGAAACTTTGGCATAAGATGGTTACTTTGCCTCAGAAAGACTTAGTCTCATTTTAAGTAACAAAGGTACATGCCTAAAATAATGTTAAGATTTTCACAATAAATAAACAGCAATAGTTCATTACTTTTGTATAGACCTTTTACAATACGAATTTTCCATAGTAACGAATGCTGCATTTAGCGCATGCGCATTCTGCGTAGGGCATAAATGCAATAACGATGACCACTGTTTATGATACTTTAAGGCTTAAATAGACGCGATTTCATGTTATGTCAACCAGAGAATATTAATTTTGGGGTGACTTAAAGCGGCAAGTACTGAAAACGTAAATTGATATTTATAACAAATCTACGAAAATATGCGGGACTAATAATTCAATGGTCAAAAAGGGCATACACATGTTGTCTGTGTAAGGTATCATTAGACGTCTTTTTCATCAGTAATTTGAATTGAAAAAGATAAAATTTGATTACCCTGTAATACATGATATTACACAATTTGTATTGTACACTTCCTTTGGCCAGAACAGATTGACACGCGACCGGTTGTTCATTCAACCGGGACGTTTTTAAGTACCATGACATATATAGTTAATCACGTACAGTTATTAAAATCGTAATTTAAGTAACTTTACATATACCGATCAATGTGTATTGATTTTGTGAAGACGTGCATTATAAAAAATTAAGATGTGTTACCAGGAACCGGATAAATCGTGTGCTATGTCACTTCCCAACAACCCATCTCAACTTCTCAAGATTTTGAAAAAAAAAATAATTATTAAAAATATATTAAGATATGTTTCTGTGACTTAATTTTTTTCTGTTTGCATCACAGCCAAATTGGATAAAGGATAAAATCAGGTGGGCCTAAACTAAACACTAAAAATGTACTATCACCTGTTCTGACTTTTTTCAGAATGATAATAAATTATTAATCTCGATTTGATGTTATAAAATTTCTGAAGTTTTTATATGAACTCTTTCAACAACAAATAAGTTGACATTTCATTTGCTAATAGATATATTTCCACATCTTCTTTAAAGAATGATCAAAAAGTGTCAGGTCCGTGATCGTAAATTCTTAAACAATTATCTTTTCCAAGCCTTTTTATGGCATTCTTCGCCACAAAACTATTAAGGCATCTTTTCTATTTTTGTAAAAAGCTATTTTATATAATTTTCTACCTTTTGCCTTAAACTAACTCGGAATTGTCTATTAACTTCTTCTATATTTCTATGTAGGACAATGCGTTTTGCCCTACGCAGACTGCGCATGCGCGAGAAAATTCTACTTCCGGTCGATTTTTCATAGCAACGGACCGCGTCGTGAAAAGGTCTATAAATTTATGTTGCTATATATTCTATGAAATATTATTTGTAAAGTTAATCAAAGGTAATATTCTTTTTTCAATATTTATCTATTGTGAATTCACGAAAGAGTTGTAATATATAATATATTAACACACATGAATACTGCACGTTAACAGAATAAAATGTTCCGGAACAAAAAATATGCTCTTATTTTAGTTTGGTTTTATCCGTTTAACAATGATTTCGTACATGTACCACTCTCTTCTTAACGTACTTTACTACCATATTTCTGTCATACAAACATTTTGGAAGTATTCATTTTTAGAATTCAAACAACAATCTTTTAGCAGATATATAGCTTTATACATTTAAAGACATAAGAATTTGGTATCATTTGACCCTACAATCCGTGCTTGCTGAGTTTCATTGCAATGCAATGCACATGTAAAAAGTGCACAATATAACAACTTTCCTTGAATCATTTTTTTTTTCAAAATAATAAAGGTTCATAGTTTAAAACCAATTGATGGATTTACATGAATCTTATTGATTCTGATGCTCCTATTCTTATAAACATTACTATCAAGTTCCCAGAAAATTGGACAAAAATATTCTCAGGTATGGCTCCGGACGGACTGGCGGACGAACAAATAAACTGACTGAATAATGAGTGGGGTTTATGGGCTTTTGTTATCGTAATGTGACATTTTCCAACATAAGCCAGAGAAATCTTCTATATACACAGGTAAATATGCACCACATGTTAAACGTATGTGACACACATGTTTTACATATGGTAGAAACATATGGTTTCTCCAAGAAAAGTACCCCGTATGTTTTACATATGGTACAGACACATGTTTTTCATATGAATAACATATGTTTTTCATATGGTAGGAAACAGTGTTTCATTTATGTTTTTCATTACAATTGTTTAATAAATTGTGTCCTGCTTGATCTTAATAATTAAGTGTTCAACGTTGATCTCAATGTGTGTCAATATGTGAGTCAAATTATATATATGTATTTAATTATGCTTATAAAACAATTTTAAAGATCCTGTGACACAAATCTTTAATGTTTTTATATCATAAATATGATGCTCAAATTAAGATTTATCAATTCTGTAAGTTCCAAAAAGCATTATTAATAAAAAATATTACCGAATTTTACATTTCATGTAAATAAAGGGAGGTAATAAAAAGTTTATTTTCTCAAATATTTCAACATAAAAAAAAAGCATATATTTATAATGATTACATATAAATTGTACACATATTTGCAGTACATATTTTACATATTCTTCAATGTTTGAAAATTGTTTTATAAGCATAATTATATACATATATATAATTTCACTTAAATGTTTCAACATACAGGATCTACACTAGGTATAAGTTAGATTTTAATGAGTGAACATTTTAACAAGGTCACTCCCTAGGGGACACTTCGTTAACCAAGAATCTTTTAAGAATTTATGTACAATCATGTAGAATCTAATTTAGACTGTTGAAAGTGTAAATCTTGCAGAATATATGATCATAATTTTTCATATGAAAAACACATTAAAGTTCACATATATTTAACATATGAAAACTTATTCATAAGAAAAACATGTGATAACCATGAGTTTAACATATGTTTGTTGACACATATTTTTCATATGGTCCTGTTTACATATGTTAATCTTACATATGAAAAACACATGTTCTTAAACACATGTTTTTCAAAACACATGGAACACATATGTTCTTCATATGGAAAACATATGGGGTACCAAACACACAGCAAACATGTGGTGCATATTTACCTGTGTACAATTTTATTGTGACTGTATATAACGGTATTTGTTTACAATTTTATTGTGACTGTGTATAACGGTATTTGTTTACAATTTTATTGTGACTGTGTATAACGGTATTTGTTTACAATTTTATTGTGACTGTGTATAACGGTATTTGTACAATGTTTGTTGTGACTGTGTATAACGGTATTTGTTTGAACTTTTATGTGACTGTGTATAACGGTATTTGTACAATTTTTATTGTGACTGTGTATAACGGTATTTGTTTACAATTTTATTGTGACTGTATATAACGGTATTTGTTTACAATTTTATTGTGACTGTGTATAACGGTATTTGTTTACAATGTTTGTTGTGGCTGTATATAACGGTATTTGTTTACAATTTTATTGTGACTGTATATAATGGTATTTGTTTACAATTTTTATTGTGACTGTGTATAACGGTATTTGTTTACAATTTTATTGTGACTGTATATAACGGTATTTGTTTACAATTTTATTGTGACTGTGTATAACGGTATTTGTTTACAATGTTTGTTGTGGCTGTATATAACGGTATTTGTTTACAATTTTATTGTGACTGTGTATAACGGTATTTGTTTACAATTTTTATTGTGACTGTATATAACGGTGTTTGTTTACAATTTTTATTGTGACTGTGTATAACGGTATTTGTTTACAATTTTATTGTGACTGTGTATAACGGTATTTGTTTACAATTTTTATTGTGACTGTATATAACGGTATTTGTTTACAATTTTTATTGTGACTGTATATAATGGTATTTGTTTACAATTTTATTGTGACTGTGTATAACGGTATTTGTTTACAATGTTTGTTGTGGCTGTATATAACGGTATTTGTTTACAACTTTTTTGTGACTGTGTATAACGGTATTTGTTTACAATTTTTTTGTGACTGTGTACAACGGTATTTGTTTACAATGTTTCTTGTGACTGTGTATAACGGTATTTGTACAATGTTTGTTGTGACTGTATATAACGGTATTTGTTTAAACTTTTTTGTGACTGTGTTTAACGGTATTTGTTAACAATTTAATTGTGACTGTGTATAACGGTATTTGTTTACAATTTTATTGTGACTGTGTATAACGGTATGTGTTTACAATTTTATTGTGACTGTGTATAACGGTATTTGTTTACAATTTTTATTGTGACTGTGTATAACGGTATTTGTACAATGTTTGTTGTGACTGTGTATAACGGTATTTGTTTGAACTTTTATGTGACTGTGTATAACGGTATTTGTACAATTTTTATTGTGACTGTGTATAACGGTATTTGTACAATGTTTGTTGTGACTGTGTATAACGGTATTTGTACAATGTTTGTTGTGACTGTGTATAACGGTATTTGTTTACAACTTTTTTGTGACTGTGTATAACGGTATTTGTTTAAAAAATTTATTGACACTGTGTTGAACGGTATTTGTTTACAATTTTTATTGTGACTGTGTATAACGATATTTCTTAACAATTTTTGTTGGGTCAAGGTCACCAGTGCTAAAAATAGATTTTTTACACTTTTGCCCATACAGCCTTTATTTATTGACAGATTTATTTCATATTTGGTAGGAAAATAACTTGCATGATATTCTTGCTTTTGATAGAGGTAGGGGTCAGTTGGTCAAGGTCAAGGGTGCAAATTACAGATTTCTACACATGATTGGTTCTTCATGAACTGCAATAATTTGCTTGCATCTCTTAGTAACAAATTGTTCTTTCTTATCATTTAAAAAAGTGTTAACAATTAATGAAGGCATTTACTTACCGAGTTTAATAGCTAAAGGCTTTTGAGAGAAATAATCAAGATGAAAAGGCTAAGATGGAAAAGAAACTGAAGGATAGAGTAAAACATGCTCAGGTGGGAAGACACATACAAATTAGCTACTTCACTCTCTAAAGTTAAATTATTGACAACAGTGAGCGCGGGGGCTTTTGTGTTTATCAAACACAGATTCTTGTTTAAGTCTTTATTGTGAGTGCGTGTGTAACGAAATTTGATTACAGTGTTTATTGTGACTGTGTGTGTAACTAAATTCGTTTGCAGTGTCTATTGTGACCGTATGTAACGGACTTTGTTTATAGTGTCTATTGTGACTGTGTGTGTAACGGAATTCGTTTAACAGTGTTTACTGTGACTGTGTGCGTAACGGAATTCGTTTACAGTGTCTTTTGTGACTATCTGTGTAACGGAATTCGTTTGCAGTGTTTATTGTGACTGTGTGAGTAACGTGTGACTGTGTGTGTAACGGAATTCGTTTAACAGTGTTTACTGTGACTGTGTGTGTAACGGACTTTGTTTACAGTGTCTATTGTGACTGTGTGCGTAACGGAATTCGTTTGCAGTGTTTATTGTGACTGTGTGAGTAACGTGTGACTGTGTGTGTAACGAAATTTGTTTACAGTATTAATTGTGACTGTGTGTGTAACGAAATTTGTTTACAGTGTTTATTGTGACTGTGTGTGTGTAACGGACTTCGTTTACAGTGTTTATTGTGACTGTGTGTGTAACGGACTTCGTTTACAGTGTTTATTGTGATTGTGTGTGTATAACGGACTTCGTTTACAGTGTTTATTGTGACTATGTGTGTAACGAAAGTTTTTTTTTACAGTGTTTAATGTCACTGTGTGTGTAACGAAATTTGTTTACAGTGTTGTTGTGACTGTGTTTAATGAAAATTATTTACAGTATTTGTTGCGACAATTATTTGGGTATAACTGTATTTGTTGACAATATTTGTTGTAACTGTATGTAACGAAATTCTTTGACAGTATTTGCCATGTTTCAAAGCATCTGTTTTCAAAGGATATTAAAATCATGTGTTAGATTTTTATTAACTTTAAAAAGATAAATAACTTAAGCTGATAAGCGCTCTGTGTGTAATGGCTTACGAAATTTTTCGAGCAAAACTAGGAAAATCTGCTATAAATGTTCAAACGATACATAATAATAATAATCATGGCAAATATGAAATATCTTGTGCAATTGTTTTGTGCAATCAGTGAACGGATGCTTGCAATCAGTTAACGTTTATTATATTTTACTCACTAAACGATAAGCAAAATCTGTTATAACATTTGTTATGAACAAGCAAGTCTTTCGTTGCCTCTCGTATGATTTTTCAAACATTATCTGCACCAGAAAGCTTCATGTCATTATTACCATGGCTTAAATTGAAGGAGCCTCAGCTGAACTAATGTATTGCTTGTGATTTCTTGACATTCTTGCAAATTACATTAAATCACATGTTGTAAAAGTTACTGTAAAGTTTTGTTGTTAAGTTTGTGTTTTTTAATTCGTGAAAAAGATCCATTCGTTCACTTTTTCAATTGACTTTTTCATTGACGAGTATTTTGTATAATTAACTATGTTGGCAGATATTTAATAAAAGCTGTCACGGGAGACAGCAAAGTTCGACTAATTAAATACTGGACGCAGTAAGAAAGACAAAACTATGAAAGAAAAATCAATTAAGATGTAAATATATTTCTATATCAGTATAAAGAAAGCACTAAAATGTTCTATATTTTGCACAACATAATATGCATATGATCTTGTCAATAAATGTTCAACTGGCATTTCTATGCTTTAATGGAAAAGACAATTTGTAAGCAATTTGAAATCTCGAGTGTTAACAAGGATTTTCCATATTTGAGCAGTGTTACCTAGTTTTTGACCCCAGGTGACCCATATTCAAAATTGACCTAGAAATCATCAAAACAAACTTTCAGACCAATTTCCAGGATATTTAAATCAAAACAGTAGCCACTAGAGTGTTGACAAGATTTTTCTCTATTTTTAACTCCTGTGACCTACTTTTTCATCCGAGATGACCCATGTTCGAACTCATCCGAGCAATTGCCTAGACAAGCAACCTGAATAAGTTTGATGACAAATGAGTAAAAAATGTGACCACTAGAGTGTTAACAAGGTTTTTCCATATTTGGGCGGTGTGACCTAGTTTTTGATCCCAGGTGACCCATATTCGAACTTGACCTAGACATCATGAAAAGAAATTGCAAACAAATTTCAAGGATATTTGGATCAATACAGTAGCGACTAGAGTGTTAACAATATTTTTAGCTCCTGTAACCTAGTTAGTAATCCGAGATGACCCATGTTCGAACTCATCCAAGCAATTACAAAGACAAATCCTGACAAAATTTGATAATGATTGAGGCAAAAAAGTGATCGCTAGAGTGACAACGAACAAAATTGGACGGACGACGGACATTCAACGATCCTAAAAGCTCATCCTGAGCTAGCTCAGGTGAGCTAAAAACCAAGTTACAAATGAATTCTAATTTCAAAAATTAAATGGAGATAATTCTGGCATTACAGGCTTGCGTTTTATAACTCTTATCCATATAACAAGAAGTTATAGTAAAAAATAACATTCGTTGACATAAATTCCAAGTACAAGGAAATAGTCACACTAGAGTTATGAACCTTGTCATACAATATCTGTGTAAATAGACACATGTATGCGCCATGTGTTTGTTTGTTTGTTTTGGGTTTCACGTCACATCGACACATTATAGGTCATATCGCGACGTTCCAGCTTTACTGGTGGAGGAAGACCTCAGGTGCCCTTCCGTGCATTATTTCAGGCACGAACGGGCACCTGAGTAGAACCACCGACGTTCCGTAAGCTAGCTGGATAGCTTCCTCACATGAAAGATTCCAAAGTCCCTGTCGGGATTCGAACCCACAGCGGTGAGGGGCAAGTGGTTTGAAGTCAATGACCTTTACCACTCGGTGTAGGCTGCAAATAATGTGCTCTGTGAACTTTTAATTATTTCAACAAGAAATTTGTCATGACTGTTTATGAATGTGTAATGATTGAATATACATACTTTTTTGTGCATAATAAGTTTGCAGTTTTGTGGATATTTGGAATTTATGAACATAAATGATATTTCAATTAAAGGTTCAGAAATGTGTATCTTGCCTAAGGTGGATTTAGCTGGTGTTTACCAGGGATTATCCAATATAAAAGGTGTGGCCTACATAATATAAGGCAATTATCACCAGCCAAACTTGAAACAGCTAGACATACTACAGCAATATATGGGTACTAGAGGGGGTAGTGTTATTGAAAGACGAATATGGGACACTAAAGATGAAGGTCGTCTTCATAACATTCGAACCTTACCTCAGAATGTACAAGAAAAGCATTGATGCAAAGCATCAAAGGGCGTCCAAGCAAGATATGCAGCAAGTGAAGATGAACTAGTACACATATGATGACAAGATATTCTTATAAACTACCAGAAATGTATACCACTTATGAATGAGCGGACGAAAGACATTGTTCATTATGAACTTTGATTAGCATGCTAGAGATTAGAATATTATACAAATATGGACTTTTTAGCTGTTGAATATGATGTGATATGTACTGAAAAAATTAATATTGACCGAGGCGATTGTTATTTCTTTATGATCGTGGTTATTAATAGCAACGGATATACATGTATGCAATCATTTATAATCCATATGTGTAACGCATGATCAACACGTTTAAGTTAGTAAAAATATGACACTGGTTATATTACCATGTTGATCATGTTGAGCATAATTGTTTATTATACAATAATTGTAATATCTATTAATTTTAATTTAAAAAAATACAAATTTTATGAATATTGTTTTCTTTTCTTTTTTGTGTTTTATGTGCTATTTTAATACTGAGTTTTTACTACTCTTTTTTTTATTAAAATTGTAAAATAAATTTTGAGAATTCAATTGTCATATTGACCGACGATTAAGTCAAAGCTTAACTGGAAAAGTCAGTAAATTATGGTTTATCTTTCAGTATATAATATTGTTTATTCTTAAACCATGTACATGTACATTTGTATTTTTCTTTATCATTTTTTAAATTATCAATCAATTGAATAATTCATAAAATCTACTTTGTAACTTTGAATAATTCCTCGGCATCTTTACTAAACACGGATAACAAATTGAATAATTAAATAAAATGTTTCAAAGTTGATAATGTCATTTTAATACCATAAAAAATGTACCTTTTTCTCAATTATTGTACATATCACGAATTTATATTACATATAAATCCGTGTACATATTTATTGTTTTTATCTCATATAGATAAAATGAAACATGCTATTGTTGTTTTTTTCTAATTGTAACGATATCAAACATCTACTCCAAAACCGGGAGAGACCGGACAATAAACGTATGGTACTATTCGCCGGTCACTAGTAAATCCTGGTCAAAATAGACCGGGAGAGACCGGCATTTACCGATAGGAGTGATAAATAGATATATCTATAAATAGGTTTTTGGAATATTTAGGTCATCAACTGATTATTCTAGGATACATGTACAACAATAACATACCATGACATGATAACCGACTGTGTACTACAAAATGAGAAATAAAAAACCCCGAAGAGCGCGATTTATTGACGGAAAAGGTTATTTCATTTGTAAATGTTTGCATTGCGAAAATTCATTGTAACATATCGCGACATTTCATTCTTATTTAATAATCAAGCACCCTCATACCGATCGGAATTTTCGGCTTTTATTATGACCGACTAAAAGGCTCGAGAAGTTGCTGTCGCCCTTTCACAAAATCTGATCTCATTCCATAAGAGCGCCGCGCTTCGGCGCGGACGCCAATCAACAAGAATAACAAATATTGAACATAGACAAAATCCCAATACAAACAGTGTTAATCCTGACAATTTTAGAAAGATCACATTTGAAGCACTGTCTGTTTGTAAAGAGTAAACTAAGATCAAAATATGTTGTCACAATTCAAGATCAGTGAAAACGAGTTTGGCCTTTTCTGATTACATCATATCCTATGATTTTGACATAATCGCTGTGACAGAAACGTTGCTTGGTGGTCCGGGTGACCTAGCGTGTATTGCCGAATTAGTACCTAGTGGATACAAAATTGCCCATGTTCCTCGCCAAGGTCGTGGTGGTGGAGTAGCGGTTATTTACAAGGTACCCCTAAAACTTACTATGCTTGCATCCAGTTGCAATACTAATGTTACTTCGTTTGAATATATGGACTGCAACATCACTGTAAAAAAACTTTTCTCTTCGATTAGCTGTGGTATATAGGCCACCTCCAGACAAACAAAATAGCCTTAAGACTAGTACATTTCTTGATGACGAATGACCGACATTTCTTGCAAACTTAACAACTGCTGAATATGATATTATTGGGGTAGGCGATGTTAATTTTAACCTGGATAATATGATATTATTGGGGTAGGCGATGTTAATTTTAACCTGGATAATATGATATTATTGGGGTAGGCGATGTTAATTTTAACCTGGATAATATGATATTATTGGGGTAGGCGATGTTAATTTTAACCTGGATAATATGATATTATTGGGGTAGGCGATGTTAATTTTAACCTGGATAATATGATATTATTGGGGTAGGCGATGTTAATTTTAACCTGGAGTATCAGTCAAACCCTAACACCGCAAAATTCAAAAGTGTTTTGAAAGCTTGTGGCATACGACAACACGTCACTGAACCAATTCATGTAGCAGGCCACATACTAGATGCGCTTATTACCAGAGATACAGACACAACTGTATCAAATGTAGAAATATCTGATCCTGGACGGGAACACGTCTCGCGAAGGGAAATAATTATGGAAATATTGCTTCAACAGTTATGAACCTATTCACATAAAATGTGATTGATTATTTGAAGTTTGAAATATCTACCTTTCAAACTAAAGAAGTTATAGTAAAAAATCATTTTCACGTAAAGAAATCTAAGTTCATAATTCTTGCAATATTGGTTCTAGAGTTTTGAACCTTGTCACATAAGATGAGGAATATATATGTAAAGTATGTAGTTGATCCCTTAAGAATTAAAGATGTAACAGTGAAAAATAATATTTTTTAAGGAAAAGTTCAAGGGGTGATAAATCTGAAAATATTGGCGCTAGAGTTTTAAACATTGTCACATAAGATGTGGTTGATTATAAGGAACATATATTTGAAGTATGAAGTTGATCCCTTAAGAAATAAATAAGTAACAGTAAAAAATAATATTTTTAAGGAAAATTCTAAGTTCAAGAGGAGATATATCTGAAAATATATTGGTGCTAGAGTTATGAACCTTGTCACATAAGATATAGTTGATGATAAGGAACATATATTTAGAGTTTGAAGTTGATACTTTAAGAAATGAAAAATTATAGTGAAAAATATTTTACTGCATCAAAAATTAAAACTGAAATCTGGAAGCGGACGCTGACGCCAGGCTCTCAATATACTTCGTATAGTCGAGCTACAAATGAAGTGAAGCATAATTTTACTTCGTAATGTTACTAATAACATTGTTTTATAATAAACAAGTTTATTATATACTTATAAATTAAATAATGAGAAATATTGATGAAATAAAATGCGTTGTTTTCATTTTCCGTATTTTCACTGTAAAAATTTATTTTTCACTGCAGTGAAACATATTTTTCGTATTTTCACTGGTGTCTTGCCGGACTACTTTTTTCTAAATTCAGTCAAAACACAAAAATTAAAGGGAATTCTTTCAAATTATAAGACTGAAAAAGATAAAAGTATATAATAAACAGAAAGTTCAAGTTTTTTCCATTGATGCAGTATTTATTTTTATCTTGTGGTATGAAAATTATCATATTTCACTCTTGGCTACTGCCACTCGTGAAATATTTATTTTCATTCCACTCGATGAAACTAAATCCGGTATTTAAAGAAAAACTTGAATATCCTCTATATATTATACAATCACAGGGTAAATATTTAGCTTAAATTAATGTCCGCCTGCTTAGCAAATGTAGCACACTTTATAGAGAGCAATTATACTGTTTAACTTAAATACACTATAAATGTATTTTCGATATTCCGATATTCTGGAGTGCAATAACAAGTTTCCGATATTCCGGAGCTAGTTCTGTCTTCTCTCAATTGTCCGGAATAATGCGATTACCATAAAGCCTTCTTGTAAGGTAGCACAATGAATATTTGCAATCGCATCTTTTCGGCCATTTTCGTCAATCTTCGGATAAGACATCCAACAACACAATAGTAAGAATATATAGAACAGAAACAGTTTTCCGGTCTAATCTACGCTAAAAACACATAGAATGTGAATGTCGCGATTTGTTGATTATATACATGTATATAATATTTGACGATATATTGGAATTGAATACTATTGATTGACAATTGGCATTCATAAATGGATTCTGGCATATTTTCCAATCAAATTTGTACCGAAATTGACTTATTTCATTTTACGTTCTATATCAATAATTCATTACGTTTGTTACTTATATACAACAACATTATACAAAGGTCACATGAAGTAACTCGGTAGAACTACTTTAAATTGAAATGCAAAAACAAAGATTTTTTACTGTCGTTTTTTCCCGCGTCATGAAAATGATATGCAATCAAACTTAAATAAGATACACATATTTAAATACCATATCTTCAAATGAAAGTTTTGATTTTTATTCCGTTTTTGTTTTTTGTTGTTTTTTTTGTTTGTTTTTTTTTTAAAAAACATTAACGTTTTGAATACGAACGCATGGCGTCATCAAAACAGAGCTTACTTTGTCGTCTGCTAAGAGACATGTTCCTCTTAATGCAGGTAATTGCTGGTCTATACTCCATAACCATTTAATTTTGAAACACTGAAATAGATTCCTGTCGTCTGCTATACATTTCTATGTAAAAAATTAAAATCACTTCTTATTCTCATCTTTCAAACAGTCCTCAAAACACATCTTCAATGACAACATACTGCAATAAATGGAATCAATTTTAGTTACCTGTCAATGTTGTCATGGTAACCAGATGTTCGTCTTTCAAGGGTTTAATTTCACATGTTCGCGACACTATGTCATTTTTATACCTAATTATTTTCCCCAAGAACAAAAAGCACTGATCAGTTCTCTTGTAATTTTGTCATTGATGACGAATTGGTCTCATAATATTATTTTCTCCGACTTTAAACAATGAAAATGTCATCCGTGTATGGATTAAAAGAAAATGTTCTGTACCATATAAAATATAGATATAACTTATAAATGACTTTTCTAAGTATTAATTCAGTTTATTGTAAATTCAAAAAATGAAGTACCATGTTATTTCTTTGTTTGTATCATGAGAGATACTATAATAAAATGAACCGTTGTTAATTTCTATGAAAACGAGCGGCAAATATTCAGATACATCGCTAAACCCGTCAGGGAATTCACGGATTACAGACTCATAATATCAAAGTACTTTAAAAAACAAAGAGAATTTATGTTAATCTATAATAGCTTTATATCCTGTAAGTGTGACAGTTCTGCTGCATTAACAACGTTGATTTTAATTATGCTGTGATTTATAAGCAATATCATAAGCAAAAACACTGGCATTATTATATGTTTATATAATATCAGATCACACAGTGTTTTCATGCTCTTTCTATTCTCGTTTGTACCATGGGCAAAAAACAAACACTTTCGCTGCAATTAAAATATGCGACCCAAAAAAAAAGTAGTTTACCGAAACGTCCTTCGGCTTATCAAACAAATTTCTAGTATTATATACAGTACACAGAACAGTTTATAACATATTTTATTTCATACAATGTATTACGAATTTTTTATATTACTACTGGTAACTATACCACTTACAGTATTTTGTACAGCCAATTATCAAACATAGTATGTGTCACTTTCATGTACATCGATATAATCTTTAAAAGATTTTCCGGTTAACTGACATATTAAGTATTTTCTCTACCTGTAAATTTGATTCCTACCTAAGTGTTTGATTGTCCACTTAGTCACTTGAATATGCGGATGGGCTTTAAAGCTGCACGTCTCCAGATAAGAAAATCTTTACTTGATGGGCATGGTTTAGTTCCCGAATATTAATTAGTCCCTCCGATGGTTATCGTCAACTTCTTTGACGAACAAAAGACATGTTGCAATGCCCTACATCAGATGTTGACAAAACATGTCTTGATTTATTTCATCAAAAACATAACGCGTATAAACAATGTTGACATACCCACATATGGAAATTCACGACTATGACATTTGGTTGTGGGTGTAAATTCAAGCTTTCCATACAATACAATACATCATCGAGGATGATCAATATCAACTAGAAAAAGGTAAAGTAAAATCACGTCTGGTTAGCAAAAGAGCTACCCTCTGTCAGAGGTATACAATAAATTGCTCTAAAGTTACATCCCAATGACTGCTTGTTGCCAAATGTTAGTATAAACAAAGGTTTGATGTTGTCTTATCATATATCTGTAAACTATGCATCAAATATCAAATCCGGGGAATACCCTACGACATAAACCATGTAGACTTGATTAAAATTTCCAAGAGACGTAAATTTTTGTTATCATTGAAGTTCTGGAGGCGTTTCCCGTTTAGCAAATTACGCGTTGAAATGGACAACATCATTAAATTAAATGTTGTTGCCTTTAATTTTCATTAAAAGAACAATCTAGATTATATTATATTTATTCTGATATTCTTTGTCACAAAAATCTGCCTATACATATCATTTTTTTGTCTCCAGTCTTTATACTTTTATAATCATCCTTCTTCTAGCATATCAAATGTTGGAATCACCTGTCCATGTTTATTAATTACAACCACATGTTTGCCTTATGGCTGTCATGAGATCGCGTTTTACACGTATATGGATTGTTAACTTTATATAGAAATAAATGATAGCAAGAGCATCGCATAGCGCGGCAATATACGCCCGAATTAAGAAAATAAAATCTAAAGTAATAAAAAATAATCAAACCACAAAATATATGCCTAAACAATAATTAAAAATGCTATGCTTACAAATAATTTTCTTCCTTTTTATTACCTCCCTTTACATCTATAACATCATTACTCACATAAACATCCATCTTATGTTCATTATTTGTTCAAAACTGATAATTCTACTTCAACAAAGTGATGATACGTGCTAAAAATCTATACTCTGCATGTTGTAGAGAAAAAGAATTTTAAAACATGTATACTATATAAATCTGTACACATGTAAACTGTGGGAAACCGTAACCATCCCCCCAGCAGAGCCATTTTTTGATATCAGTAAAATGATTTTTTGAACAATTGCATGATACTTCTATGTAATGATACATGCCAAATAACTGAGATCTGGTTTGTAACTTAACATAAGAATATGTACATGAAAATAAGTTTTGTGACCCCTGGGGCAGGGCCAATATTGAGCATGCCTTATACAAATTTTGTAGATGTCAACAAGCCGTGCTTCATATAATATGTTTTGGCATATGAAAATGTGTTCTTATTACCTTCCTTGATTTAAAGCTTTTAAAATTCAGCAATTCTAAAATTCAGTAGTAGTCATAGGCTAAACTGTCTGCAACTTATTATATTTGTATTTTTTCCTTTGAACATATATTTTTTTTTAAGAAATAAAAGGAAGTAACATATATATTGGGAGGAAACATTAATAAATTCACACATTGTAATCTTCTTTTGTAATATATACCCTTATATAGGATTTTGAATGAGTCAGCGTGACCCTGACCCGAAGTAGTCCAAAACTGCGCTCTGAACATCATCTTAGTAATATAAATATTTCTGCCAAATAGATTTAATTTAACAAAAAGAAGAACAAGAACTGCCGAAGGACAGTAACGCTCGATTATTCGAAAAGTTGTCACAAGGGTGTTTCATTGAGTATAATAATGCTTACCTATATGAATACATAAAATTGTCCGAAAAGGTACAAACCCTTTAGTAGTTATGGAGATGCCAGCTTACAAGCAAAAATTTACCTAGAATTTCTAAGTCGAAAAAGGCGCATAAGTATGTAAAAATGCAAATCAGAGTTATGGGACTTGTGCCAATCATCTTAGATAATCACAGAGAACAAGTGTGTGAAGTTTCAATCCATTCCCTTCAGTAGTTATGGACATACCAGCTTACACGCAAAAACTTAACCAAGAATTTCTAAGTCAAAAAAGGGGCATAATTATGTAAAAAAGCAAATCAGAGTTATGGGACTTGTGCCAATCATCTTAGATAATCACAGAGAACAAGTGTGCATGTGAAGTTTCAATCCATTCCCTTCAGTAGTTATGGAGATACCAGCTTACACGCACAAACTTAACCAAGAATTTCTAAGTCGAAAAAGGGGCATTATTATGTAAAAAAGCAAATCAGAGTTATGGGACTTGTGCCAATCATCTTAGATAATCACAGAGAACAAGTGTGTGAAGTTGTAATCCATTCCCTTCAGTAGTTATGGAGATACCAGCTTACACGCAAAAACTTAACCAAGAATTTCTAAGTCAAAAAAGGGGCATAATTATGTAAAAAGCAAATCAGAGTTATGGGACTTGTGCCAATCATCTTAGATACTCACAGAGAACAAGTGTGTGAAGTTTCAATCCATTCCCTTCAGTAGTTATAGAGATACCAGCTTACATGCAAAAACTTAACCAAGAATTTCTAAGTTGAAAAAGGGGCATAATTATGTCAAAAAGTAAAACAGAGTTATGAGACTTATGCCAATCATCTTAGATAATCACAGAAAACAAGTGTGTGAAGTTTCAATCCATTCCCTTCAGTAGTTATGGAGATACCAGCTTACACGCAAAAACTTAACCAAGAATTTCTAAGTCGAAAAAGGGGCATAATTATGTAAAAAAGCAAATCAGAGTTATGGGACTTGTGCCAATCATCTTAGATACTCACAGAGAACAAGTGTGTGAAGTTTCAATCCATTCCCTTCAGTAGTTATGGACATACCAGCTTACACGCAAAAACTTAACCAAGAATTTCTAAGTCGAAAAGGGGGCATAATTATGTAAAAAAGCAAATCAGAGTTATGGGACTTGTGCCAATCATCTTAGATAATCACAGAGAACAAGTGTGTGAAGTTTCAATCCATTCCCTTCAGTAGTTATGGAGATACCAGCTTACATGCAAAAACTTAACCACAGGGACGCCGACGCCGACGCCGACAAATGGGTGACTGCATTAGCTCGATTATTCTGCCAATAGTCGATATTTAAGAATAGTTTCAAGAAATACTTATTTAATCAACTTTAGCACTGTCTGTGTGTATTATATATACAAGATTCGCTCCTTATATTCATACATGTGTTTTTTATTATTATGTTTTCTAATAACGGGTGTCTGTCTTAGTTTTAAACTTTTGACTGTGTTAATTTTGTAAGTTATTTTTAGATTAAAATGATGCACTGAGGAAAGTATTATGTTTAATGATAAAGAAAATGAATTGTATGAATGTTCAGTATATGTGATAAGATATATGTTAAGATATATGTTAAAATTGTAATAACCATTTAATCATTTCTTTTACATGTTATATTTTCTTTGATTGATATGTGTTCTTTTGTGTGTGTGTTTTTATTTTAGAAGGCCGCATTGTAAATAAGATGTTGCAATCTGTATATGACTTGTCTTAATGTTGTAACCATCGGTAAATAAAGTTATTATTATTATTATTATTATTATTATTACAAATGTATTATTATTATTATCATTATTATTATTATTATTATTATAACAAAAACAGAGCGGACACACAATTTTGAAATTGATACAAAATGGCTAAGTGTGACCTTGATCTTGACCTGAAAAATGTCAAACCTGCGCTCTGCAAATCGTCTCATTATAATTAACATTTCTGCCAAAGAGTTTCAATTTCTCCACCGGTACAAAAGATACAGACCGACACTAAAACTCCTATATAAGGTTATACAAATCAACTAATCCCGGTACGGGACCAATTTTGATCTTAGGAAGTCCGAACTTAAGTTCTGCACACCGTCTCAATATAAGTAATATTTCTGCCAAAAAGTTTTAATTTCTTTCTATCAGTTCAAAAGATACAGAGAGGACACAAAATTTTGATATTGATTCAAAAATGGCTAAGTTTGACCTTGATCTGAGATAGGTCAAACCTGAGTTCTGCACATCGTATCATTATGGTTAACATTTCTGCCAAGTAGTTTCAGTTTCCATCCATCGGTTCAAAAGATACAGACCGGACACGTAAACCTGCTATCACACGGACGGACGGGGGGACAACAATGTGCATAACAATATAGGCTGAATTTCTTTCGGGCGTATAAACAGCGCATCAATGAGCAAATTAAATGAAATAAAAGAAGCTTCCGTTGCAGAGTGGTTAATGTCGTTGACTTCAAACCACCTGCCCCTGACCACTGTGTGTTCGAATCCCGACATTGATTTTGGATTCTTTCATCTGAGGAAGCTATCCAACTAGCTTACGGAATATCGGTGGTTCTTTTCAGGTGCCAGTTCATGCCTGGAATTATGCATAGAAGGGCACCTGAGACCTTCTTCAACAGTAAAACTAGAAAAATCGCCATATATGACATATACTGTCAACCAAAACCAAATAAGAGGGCCATGATGACCCTTATATCGCTCATCTGAATATCAATACTCTAAGCTTTATTGTAAACTATTAACAAATGCAGGTATACAATCTAAATTTTAAACTAATATCACAAAGTTGATATTTGTATCTGAAACAGTGCACATATAAAACGATTACTGGTTGCTATCGCTAAGGAAAAACAACAGTTAGAAAAGAAGTCACCGGTTGCTATACAATATGAATGACTTCCTTGGCTATAAAATTCAATGGCAGATTTACTCCTTGCCATGGAAATTTAATGTTTGCTATGGAAGTCACAGGTTGCTATAATTTTAATGATTCTTGTAGAGGTCAACCAATTGTTTCATACCAAATATATAAGCTAAAGCCTCTATAGTATAATAGAAGAAAATTATTTTTTACTATATGCATATAAGCAGAATTAATGACCCCTGGGACAGGGCAAATTTTGACCTTAGGGTAATTTTGAACAAACTTAAAGGTCCTCTAGATAATGTGTTATGTTAAAAATTAAGCTCTAGCTCTTGTAGCTTTAGGGAACTTCTTTTTTAAGTTTTTACTATATACATATATATTCTTATAAGGAAATGGTATGTTCCCGCAGGGTCGGGACCAACTTGACCCAAGGGCTATAATTTGAACATTTCTGTAGAGGTCCACCAGACCATGTTTCAAATATCTAAGCTAAAGCCTCTATAGTATAAAGAAGAATTCTTTTTGTTTCTAGTCTATCCATATAAGGAAAATCTGAACCCTCGCACTCACTATACAAATAATGTGTTCAAATAAAGACAAAGATTTAATCATCATATGTTTTATACAAATATTCGGTAACCTGATTTGTGTATCACTTACAAAAATAATTTTCAGGTACTCTAATAGCGAATCGTGTCAGTTTCATATTAAGATTATTCAGTATATCAATTTGGAAGTGTCTTCCAATAATCTTTTTCAAGTTAATTGGCAAATAACTGCAATAAAATTGCTGATCGCTTGTTAACTCCCTAAAGGAGTATATGATTTGATATCATTGTACGTTGATAACCCGATGGGAAAATTACATGTTGAAAATTCTGTTTTTTTTAAGACAGTAAATAAGAAAACTTTTGATCAAAAACTGAATATTAAATGAGTAATTGTGAACCAATATAAGCACACAATAAGCCAAATGTTTTGACAATCCATCAAGGAAAAACGAAAGAAATAAGCCAAAGAGGAAAGTGGATACGCACATTTTGACTTTTCACATAAAAAAACTCCAAACTTCACATTGAAGGCGTGTACATGTGTCTTGCGCAAGACATGTTGTTTGCCTGTGGTGAAGATACATGCCAAACATATAATCAATCAAGTACTGGATGTTTGACCCTCAAATACGATATTGACATCGAAGGTGCAGACTGGGTATCGCAGACAATACACCGTCTACTTATGGTGATTATGTTAAACATTTTTAATCCCTAACATATATGCAGTAATTATGGATCGGACAAATACTAAAGCTGCATTGTTAAGATAATGACTATATATTGAATCTCTTGCTGTTACCTTGACTTTGGTCTTCTTTGCAATACATTGTATATTTTGAAATCCACTCGTGCAGGTAGAGGTTATGAACGGACTGCACTTTTGACTATTAGACAAATAGACTAACTTCAAAAAATAAGTGATCATCAGGGTGAGTCAGTTTTGAATTCAGGGTCATGATTTACAAAATGTATATAACATTTGTGAAGGACCACAAGGTGATGCTACAGGCAAAATATCTAAACTAAAGAAAAAGATTTTATAGAAATGTTTACTATACAAGTCAAAGTAAACTAAGATAACCCAAGTGTCGACTTTAACCTTTTCTCTGATATAAGCGTGTTTTGGTGGCTTTTAGCCCCCCCCCCCCTTTTCGAGGCCTCAAACAGTGAAAATGCCCCAACACTGTTTTTCGTTTGAGAAATGTTGTTAAAAAAGGTGACCATTTTTTCGGCGCGGCCCCCCATTAAAATGATCAGAGGGTTGCCAGAAGGGGGATGTACACCTTCTGTTTGGGGGATTTGAAAGGGTGGTAGTCCCCCTCATCGCCGCAAAGAAAATTTTGGACATGTGACAGGCTAAAAATGGCCTTAGGTCGATCTTAAGGTGACGTATAACCAACGCTGAAAAGCCTTTTACTCTATCTCATTGCATTGAGAAGTTGCAGCACTTTGAAACCAGTTTTGACGGAAAAAAACAATGCAAAATAGTGATTTTTCGCAATTTTGAGACGTCCCCCCGTTGTCATGGTAACAGGAAATTTAAGATTGTGCATGTTGTTACAGAGGTTATGGTTCAGTCAACATATGTGCCAAGTTTCATCAGTATTGAAACATTTTTCATAGTTTTATAGCAGTTTGAACTTGTTACAGGAGGCTTTTCAATGAAAACGGCCATTTTTCACAATATGCTCATGGGGTAAAAGGTTAAAAGAGGTCCACATGCAATGCTACATGCCAAATATTTAAGCTTTTGGCATCGTTCTTTTCGAAAGAAGACTTAACCTATTACTTCATGTCGACGTCTTTGCACCCTCACTCTTTTGAGACCTCAAATTGTGAAAATTGCGCTATTTAGACCGCAAACACTTGTTTTCGTTTGAGAAATGTTGTTTAAAAAAGTGATCACTTATTCGGCGCAATCCCTTACCAAAAAAGATACATCAGGAGGGTGCCAGATGGGAGATGTTCTCTCTTCTTCTTAAGTGTTTGAAGGGGGGGGGGGGCAGCAGCCCCCCTTATCGCCAAGAAGATTTTGGACTTGTGAGAGGCTTAAATTGGCCTCAGGTCGATCAGAAGGTAACGTGTAACCAACGGTGAAATACCTTTGACTCTATCTTAATCCATTGAGAAGTTGCAGCACTTTGAAATCAGTTTTGATGGAAAAAACAACGCAAAATAGTGATTTTTGGCAATTTTTGATGTTGCCATGGTAACAGGAAATTTAAGATTGAGCATGCCGTTACAAAGGCTATGGTCAACATTTGTGCCAAGTTTGATGAATATTGAAACATATTTTATAGTTTCAGTGCAATTTGAACTTGTAACACGAAGCTTTTCAATGAAAAAGCCATTTTTCACAAAATGCTCTCTTTATAAAATAAATGACGCACAGGGCGGAGTCGATTTTGACCCCTTTTGCATTATTTACAGAATTTTGTAGAGGAGCACAAGGTGATGTATATGCCAAGTATCTAAGCTCTAGACATTGCAGTTTCTGATGAGAAGTCATTTAAGACATTTTTACTATACCTTTATATAAACTAAGTGACCCCAGGGTGGGAACAATTTTAAACTAAATGGCACGATACAAATAACATTTGTAAATGTCAACTTGACAATGCTATATGACAAATACCTAAGCTATGGGCATTTCAGTTTCATAAAAGGGGATTTAAATGGTTTGTTTCTATATTATTAGTTATAAAGATTGTTGCCAGGTTATATGGCCCTATATAAACGGCTGTTCGTTAATATAACCCGAGCCACTAGGCGTGGGTTATATTACAAACAGCCGTTTATATAGGGCCATATAACATGTCAGGAATCTTTATAACGAATTTATATAATACAGCAAGCATCATTTTGTTTAGAAAAAGTAGATATCTGCATAAATCGACAGCAGCCGTGTATATTATATGTTATTTTAGTTTTGGTGTGATATATGTGGATATATTACCTGTCAAGATTTTATATCACCCGAGCCGTTAGGCCGAGTTAAGACGATTTTAAAATAAATCATTGCTACTTCAAATGAAACGTCGAAATAAGATTCCCTTTAGGGTACCCCATCCATCACTAGATGACGTCACATAAATACATGACGTATTTACTTTCGAACCTAACGAATGTGAACAAGAGAAAAGGAGTAGTCTGTTGAACGCACTTTTTGGAATTAATATCAAGCTTTCCCAAGGTCATATTTGTTTTCAATACTGATGAGAATATGTATGATTACTCTATTTTGGTAAATATTTATCATTTGACAGTTAAAAAGTGCTTGTAAATCGGAATTTACATCGCGTAAAATCAAACCGTACGCGCATCGCCACAGCGCATGTTGTTTAGAACGTGGGGTACCCAACGGGGAAATTTAGTGTGTATATTACCCGTCGAGCTCAGTAATATCAATTTCTTTTGAGTGATCAATATCCAATCAAAAAGGCGGAAAAAATCTGGAAGGGTAATAAAAATCTATATACACGTCACGATTATCTAATGAAAAGCGACGTCACAAACGTGCAGTATTATAAAAGCCAATATAAACTAAGTAACCGCTAGGATTGGAACATTTTTGACCCCAGAGGCGTGATTTTATTTATGATTTAGCATTTTTGTAGAGGACCACAAGGTGATGCGACACGCCAAATATCTAAGTTTTGGGCGTAGAAGTTCTGAGAAAAAGATTTTTGAATGTTTCATTTTAAAGGCTATTTTAGCCCAAATGATCTACAGAATGAACTATTTATATAAGAGCTATCTGAGGATCATTTCTGTGAAGACCCGTCAAAAACCATAAAGTAGTTTGTGAGAAGATGTTGTTTAAAGAAATTGTGGACAACGACAAACGAATCTGATTAAAAAATATTGTCTGAAGCTCTGAATATTATGTTGTTAACCTGTGTACGAAATATTACAATCCATTGCCTTATGTCATTCCACACTCTAATTATCGATTGGAAACCATTATCCATTTCTTATAACAATGGCATTCACCCTAAGAAGCCAAACGCAATCCTAAGCTTGTTATATAGTTTATTCTTACATAGTTCGATATTACAACATTTCATTTATAACTTTAAGATTTTGTCCTTACTTTATTTATAGTTTGGAAACTATTTTTCTATTTTAAGTACAAATTACCTTGACCTTAACTCTTGATGCCATTAAAGCTTACCACATACTACATTTGATTGCAGTCTTAACTTAAGTTAGAGTTCGGAAACAAATTTCTCTTTTAGCGATATTGAATCTGACCTTATGTGGCCAATGCGAAATCCCAAGCGAGGTCTTTATATAAGATTGCTATATGCCAAGTTTGCTTAATAATATCTGTCATATGTTGCAGTTCGGACCGGAATATCCGTCCCGAGGGGACCCGCCCTTGGGCGGGTTCCCGATGGACGGATATTCCGATCCGAACCGCAAACATATGTCAGATATTTTTTCTTGCATATTCTGCCATACTATTTCATATTTAAAATGATTTACCTCAATATGATATATGTTCATGGCAATTAAAGTATTTCATATAAATTTTTTCCTTAAATGAACCCGTTTTTGGCAAAGGGGGACTCATCCTGGCACCCTCCAAAAGAAATTCCTGGCATGGGTAAAACTCAAGGTAACGCCTGTCTGCTATGCAAGAATAAAATATCTAATTTCTAAACCAGTCTTAACAAATACTTCATGTACGCTTTAAAGTCTAAATTACATGATGTACATATTAATATTAGTTTAGACAATGGACATACATAATGTATTTATTAAAAATATATCAAGCTATAGAGCGTACATGATGAAAAGCTAATTTAGACTATGAACATTAGTTTAGACAATAAAGCGTACATGACAAATTTAACAAAACTAATTTAGACATTTGTATATTACATCAAGTTTATACGGAATACCGTTAGGGCCATCGTGGTTATACTTTATAATCCAGAGGGCGACAATGCGACAGTGCGATGACGACAATGCGACAGTGCGATGGCAACAGTGCGATAGTGACAGTACGATAATGCGATGACGACAGTACGATAATGCGAAAGTGCGATGGTGACAATGCGATAATGAAATGGCGACAATGCGATAGTGCGATAATACTATCGTATTGTCACCATCGCACTATGACATTGTCGCATTATCGTACTGTCGTCATCGCATTATCGCATTGTCGCCATCGCACTGTCGTATTGTCGTCATCGCACTATCGCATTGTCCACTATCGCCTTCCGGTGGACAATTTTAAAACTGCTGACGAATAAGCTGATTTAGTTTATGGGAAAATAATTTTACTTTTGTCAATAGATGTTTTTCTTCTTTTTTTTCTTTTCTTTCTTCTTTTTTGTTTGTTTCTTTTTTTTGTTTTGTATACTGAAACGTCTAGATTAAATTATAAATTAGTAAAATGTAACATTTGATATCAAAAGATTAAGGGGGATATTAATATAAAATACACGGAAAATGTAATAAACTGTGTGAAACTTTAAAATCGGGAGATTTTTTATGAAAAGGATGTTATATGTAATAGTTATAGTACATGAAACATGCTTAAATATGTACTCTTTTTATTCATATTTAATGTTTTCTTAATTTTTGGAATGTATCATGTTGTCACATTTTATGAACTGCTAAAAAAATAAAGGTAGTTTGACTCATTTTTTTAGTAGGATACTACGTCATCACACTCAGCAAAATGCTCCCAATAGGACTGTCTTTTTTGTAAACATATAGTAAGATATCTTATCATTCTAAGAAGTCGTTAGAATGTAAAACAAGAGCTGTCGGTAGGACAGCACGCTCGACTATTCTAAGTGCTTGATAGTAAAAGAGCCTTGATAATGTTAAATTTTTTAAGTTCACAAAAGGGCTAATTTTTTTTTATAAATTCATGTTATAGGCCTAAGTGAGAGTCTAATTATACAGTAATGTCACAAGGGTGTTTTATTGAGTATAATAATACTAATTACCTATGAATAAATAAATTTGACAGAAAAGGTACAAAGGCTTGTTATCAAGTCAATCACTGCTTTATTATTATGAATGCATAAAATTGTCCCAAAAAAGGCACAAACCCTTCAGTAGTTATTGAGATAACAGCTTACAAGCAAAACTTTACCATGAGTTTCTAAGTTGAAAAAGGGGAGAAAAATCAGCCTAAATGCAAGATAGAATTATGGATCTTTGTCAGTGACCTACAATTATGACCCAAATGCATATGTGAAGTTTTAAATAAATATCTTTAATAGTTATTGAGATATGTAAAACTTGCATGTAAACATTAACCAAGAGACTAAGTAGAAAAGGGGATATGAATCAGCCTTAATGCAAGATAGAGTTATGGAACTTGGTCAGTGACATACAATCATGACCCTCCAATTATGACCCTAAGTGCATGTGTAAAGTTTCAAGTAAATATCTTTGAAGACCTTTAATCTTTAACCAAAATTTCTAAGTTTCAAAGGGGCAAATAATTCTGCAAAAATTTTAGGCAGAGTTATGCAATTTTGCAAACTGATGTACATTGTTACTATAAAAAAGTATTTTAAATTTCAATTGAATATCTCAAGCAATCATTGAGATATTTATCTTTACAAAAAAACTTAAACCAAAATTTCTAAGTTCCAAAGGGGCATAATTCTGTCAATATTGTAGGCAGAGTTATCCAACTTGTCAATCTGATGTACCTTGTTACTATAAATAAGTATTGTAAGTTTCAATTGAATATCTCAAGCAATAATTGAGATATTTGACTTTACAAAAAACTTTAACCAAAATTTCTAAGTTAAAAAGGGGCATAATTCTGTCAATATTGTAGGCAGAGTTATCCAACTTGTCAATCTGATGTACCTTGTTACTATAAATAAGTATTGTAAGTTTCAATTGAATATCTCAAGTAATAATTGAGATATTTGACTTTACAAAAAACTTTAACCAACGCAGACGCCGACGCGGACGCTGACGCCGACGCCGACGCCGGGGCGACTACAATAGCTCTCATATTCTTCGAATAGTCGAGCTAAAAAAAAATATAGCGCAACAAAGATTGGCTTTAGTACTTGATATGATTTTAAACAAGATTGCATTTGTGATAAAAGATAAATATGCTAATATATAACAGAAGTAGATGTTTTGTTTCTATACAATTAAACTTTGCCATTTTGCATCATAATTAAGTAATTATGTATGACGAGGATGAATACCAGAAATAAATAATACATGCGAATTGGCTAACATTTTGGAAGTTTTACTAAATCTACCAGATTTTAAACAAGAGGCAATGAAATTGGCCTATGAATAAGTTTTTGACACAAGCTTAATCATTAAAGTTTTATTTAACACCTAAAATTCACTTTTTAAAGACGAAAATTACCATTTTTGACGAGTGTTTTTGTAGTATATACAAAAGTTATCCGACGAACTCTGTGACAGTTAGCACAAGAACTCCTGAACAAGTTATCATAAGAACTCCATCCCTCGTGTAACAGTTCCTCCCCCGTGATTATGGATTAATTAAAAAAACAAGTTCTGATTATAAAGCGTACACGATGTATTAAACCAGTTTAGACTACAGAGCGTACATGATTATTTTTATTCTTCTATAATTTATATTTATAGTTATTATACATGTAGATAGTTTTATAGTTATTATTTATAGTTCATAACTTTTATAGACTATAAACTGTATATGATGTGTTTATTATATATAGAGCGTACATGGTGTAGAATATAAAACAAGTTTAGAGTATAAATTCTGTAGAGTGAACATGATGTATTTATTAAAATTAGATTGAAGAGCAGAATATACAGCCAAGTAAACTATCATTTGTATCATAGTTTGGAGATTTTTATATAGTTAAATCGTATACAAACACATGTACGGTGCGTTAATTGGAGCGCTGCCTGTCGTGGACGATAAAAAATTCACACATCCAATGCTTGCTTTTTCCTTGGGTGACAGGAAACGTGTTTTTATTTTCGCCTATGATACAAAAGAGAAAGAATATCAAAACACTCGCCAATCTGTTTTGGATGCTCTTTCTACTACTTACAAACACTATTTTTCGGTGCTTAAAATTTTAAACAAACACAACAAGAAATTCAAGAATATTTTAGGTGAAACTTCCAATTTTCTTAGACTACATGTTTGGTATAAAACTATAACGATAAAACAATATTCTTTATAAAAAATCTAACTCTATTCAGTAACAAGACATATATGACTGATAACATATCATTCCGCTTAATTCAGTTATACATCATGTCAATGCTATAACACGAAATAGATATTCTTAAGAAGTTTATCTTTCATAATATCATAATGATATACAATCTGTAGTGACATTTGATCAGATTGCTCATGGATTTATGACATCTTTACATGACATATCTCTATATGTAAGAATTACATGATAAGAATTGTACAGCTGCTGGACAAAACATACACTATAATATCTTTAAGGAATGATCGATGGTTTTACTGATAGATTCAAGTTCTAGAGCTAAATAAACCAACCCGTAAACTGATAAATTTAAAAGTAAATCTTCTTATCACATACCCGTTCTGCTTTTGTTACGTCATAAGAATGGTACTGCACGGGCCGTACATATATTTTGACGCGACGTCATTTGGGCTATACAAACATAGTGTAAAGATGCGCTAAATGTTATCAGTCATTGTAGATGCGTCAAGAAAAATGTGATTCTATTTTACTTTAAGCAGTTGTTATTTGGCTTTGTGATAAATGAAATATAACATTCACGTAGCTTCATAACTACATTTTAAATAAAAACAAAATAATCAAATCATTCAATAAATTCATTGCTAAACCATCCTCTGTTTATTACATAATCGTGCAGCTGTTACGACTCTTTAAAATGCAATGCATCAATTTTGACGTGACGTCATTTGTTTAAAATCATTCTGGAAACAATTAATTTATAATTATCTACTCAACAAAGTTTTCAAGCTTCAACATTAATTAATACATTAAGTTATAACCACTTTAACGGGCGCTAAAATTAATCTTGGATGTTTGAAGGGCCCTTTCTCAGAAATAAGGAAAAATTTCCCATAAATTTTGATATTGCGATTTGTAAATTCGAATAAATACATTTGTTTCGCGTCTTTGCAATACGTGTTAGTAACACCAACACGACTTTCAGATCAGCTGAATATTTTAACCCGACAAATCAATCTATACCGTATGAAATATCTTTATAAGATTTATCAAGAGTAAAATAATTTTGGTTCCATTATTACTAGTATATGGTTGCTTTTTGAAAAAGTTGTAACATACAATGCATCCGTTATTTAACACACATGAATAATGTATGTAAACAGAATGCAATGTTACGGAACAAAATATTATTTTGCTATTTTGAAAGGGTTTAATCTGTTGAGCAATGATTTTGTACATGCACCAGTCGCTTTAATTAAGGGAATTATACTTATTTCATACAAGCATTTTGGCAGTATTCTTTTTTAAAATCCAAACAATAATTTTTGTATCAGAAATATAGCTTTATACACTTAAAACGTTTGTTATAATGATTGCTTATATGCTAAACAGGGTTACGAGGAACATTTTTATTTGTTTGGGTCGTCAGACCAAACAAATAATGGTAGCGAAATTTCAGAGTCTAATGTTGTTAATTGCAAATGCCGAAAGTAGTCCACTTTTTTGAAGCGGTTACTTCCCTTTTGTATGTACACTAACGCCGAAAAATTCAGGGGAGATCACTGCGTAAAGATGGTCAAAGACAGGCGCGTTAATTTTCAAGCAAAGTGATTTCCAAATGGTCGCAGATTTCTAATATTGTTTTATTGTATTTTCTGATCGAAAATAAGTAAATACAGAGCGGACATTCAATCTCTGACACAGAAGTTTACGACAAACCTAACAACAAGTAGTTCTCCAAACAGCTAAAAACTAGCGATTTAAAAGAAAGAAATATTTTATTTTGTTACAAGTATCCAACAAATTACAACGCATTCAAAGTTAAACAATAGCGTTGGCTTAAAGAATTGTCAATAAATGCACAATCACAAATTACGCGGATGAATATGATTTTATCAATGAAAATACTATTTTTAGCGATGTGGATTACCGAATACTACACAAACCGAGTAGTGGAATATATAGATTCTACATGTCGGACTGTTTGGGCGAGAAGATTTTCGTTAAAATATTTACTTCAATTTTAAACAACAGGTTTATCCTGAACAAAATACCTCGAAATTAATAAGGATTTCAACCGAAATGCAATGGAAGTTCTAAATTTAGAATGACTTGATGTTATTCCGACATTGTGTGTATAACTTCTCCGTGGTATAGTGGTAACGCGCTCGCTTAGAGAGTGAGAGGTCTTGAGTTCGAATCCCAGTCGAGGAATTTTTTTTTTTGTTAAATTCTTTTTTAAGTGTCTTTGTTAAGGAAGCAGCCATGATATGCAAGGATAAAGTGTGGCTGTCGTAAAAAATGAACATAAATGATTTTTTGATGCAACTCTAGTTATGCAGAATTCCGTATGTATCAAACTCTGGTGCCTTGCAAAATGAATTATAATACATAAAATAAACTTACACAGGAAAGTGCATACAGATATACAGTACGATTTAGATTGCAAAGATCAGAAAATACCACAGAACTTGCAGCCCATTGATTCTTTATAAATATACATGCTTATAGTAAGCTCCAGGATTATTTACATCTGTGTTAAACAACAGTTAAAGTCGTTACAAGCCCTAATTTAGAATAATATGGTTTTCTTAAGGCTGTTCACATATAAATTCACCGTGGCTGAAGGGTTTTCGGGCTCGCTAGTTCAAATCCCAGTAAAGGTAACTCATTTTTTTTTCAAATTGTTAAAGTCAAATAAACATTGGATTGAATATCAGTGTTGAAATTAGTCTTATAGCCAATTTACTACAATTAAAACGCTGGCAAGCATTGGTGGCACTATACATATAATCTCACAACCTGCAACTTTCTTACATTCTGAGACCCAAACAAATTCAGCGCCTTCTGTGCTTTGATTTGTTAAGTAAGTGTTGGTATATCTGTCATCAAAGGTCATAACTTAATAGAATTATTTCGTTAATAGTGCTCATGTTGATTGAACATCTTTATTGCCACTTGTGTTCGGTACACTAATTATGACTACCTTATTTACCAGAAAATCTGTAAACCATTGAAAGTCCACAACTTGTGTAATGGTATTTAGATATCTTAGTACTCCACCAATTGATTGTGTAATGAAATGAAGTGTCCTAAATTTTCGGGGCAAAATCATTAATTCAAATTCTGATAAAGTATGTAATATTATGTACAAACTTATGTTTGAATTGGACCGTCAAAATGTATATCATTCCCAAAGGATAGTTTATGTTAAAAAAATCATCGCAAGAGCTTGATTTTGCTAAATACTGTATAAACCAATCTGTGTTATCACATTCTTATTTTAAAAATATTGTCAAAAATAGAATCAAAGACCAGTATGTTCAAATATGGCACGAACAGGTGTTTAACTCTAGCAAATGTATCACTTACAGACTTTTAAATCCTTATTTGAGTTAGAACCCTATTTTAAACTTTTACCAAGAAATCTAGCCTTGTCGCTGTGTTGGTTTAGATGTAGTTACCATAAACTCCCCATTGAAAAAGATCGTTATATAAATTTGGATATTGCCATCTCTGTCAATCCTTTATTAGGTGATGAGTTCAATGTCCTCATCTTAACATTTATCATAGAAAGTTCTTTCCTGTTAATTTACGAAGAGGTAACATGTTTAATTTGCAGCAATTACTTCAAAGTACTGCTAGAACTGTATTATTCAACTGTCTGCTTTTACACAAACAATAATATCTTTTGAGAAATAATATTTACCACATTCTAGTTACCACATTCTAGTGAGTCTCTATTGTCAAGTCTTGTCTTGATTTTCATTATTTGATTTATTTTTTATGTATTTTATCTAATTATTTATTATTTTTCATCTTTAAGGTCTTATGACATTTGTAATTGCATTATGACACTTCCTACTTAATGTCTATGAAGCTAATTAACCAATAAGTCATGTATATCTAAACTTATTTTTGTATTAATCATGCAAATAAGTTTACAAGCTTTATTTACTTATTTGTATTATTTAGTTATTATATGCTCATTTGTCTGTGAAATGTGCTGGATATCACACTGATGCCCATATGGGCCTATTAAAAAAATAAAACTTGAAAACTTGTTAATGATACCATAAAACATGTTACAATAATAATCTATACAAGTCAAGTATACATAGGCCTACTAAGTGCTACAAATAAAAATAATTCAGATGTGTTCTAAATGAATAAATGATTTAATTTATTTTTTTCACATTTTTTCAGCCATCTGCAACTTTCCTGTCTGGTTTATTCATGTTTTTACATTGCCAGGAAGTTTTAAAAAAAGTACACAAGAAATGACATTTATCCTGATTTATCATCAAGAAAATAATCTGGAAAATATATTACTAATATTAAGGAATAATGGATTGAAAGAAAAACTGTTTCTGTTACAGAAAAGACATGTGTTATTTCGTATTCTTTTACTTGAAAAGTAAAAGTAGAAAGAAAGAAAAACAAGTTGTTAGTACTAGTAGCTATGCTGACATGGTCATCTCCGCGAAAACTGCGTGCTAGTTTGGAAAAGGTATTGTTAAAACGCAAACTAATTCATTTTCAAACAGTTCGTTTGGATTTTTTTGATTTTTTTTTATAAAAACTGGTAAATTGGTTAGAGCTTCTTAGAATTCTTGACAAACTAGTAAAACAGCTCAAATTCTTAATTTCAAAGCAACATAGCTTTCAATACAAAAATGTAGGTCATTGGGACAAAATCAAGTCAATTGTTATAAACATTCAAAGTTATATTGTTCATAACGAAAAGCACACGAAAAGTACATCAAATTTTAGAACTTACAATTTGAAGTTTAGTTAAGTCTCAATATAGTTTAAATTTCTTAGCTGTAGCTCTACAATTAATAAGAAATAAGCCATCGAGACAAAATCTAGGGCAACAGATAAAAAAATTCATTGGCATGTAAGTTCAACTGTGTACATGTTACACGAAGGATAGACTTCTTATGATAACTTACGAAAGCCCGGTAGGGACATTTCAACTTCATGAATTCCAGATTTCATCTTCATGAATTCCCGATTTCAACTTCACAAATTCACGATTTCAACTTCACGAATCGTGAATTCGTGAAGTTGAAATCGTGAGTTTTAGGTGCTAAATTAAAGTTTAATAATTAAGCTTGTCTTACATCTTGTTTTATGTGTCAAAAAGTACATCATATGTCATTTTAAATCGCCTCTTGCTTGAAATCTGGTAGTTTTGAGTAACATTTCCAAATTCTTTGCCAATTGACCTGTTTATCTCTGGTCTTCATCCTTGCCATACATAATTACCTTATTATTATGCAAAATTGCAAACATAAAGTTTCAAATTAATTTTGATTGTTAGGAAATGATGGCGTATTATCGAGACAGGCTGATTATCGAATTTAAGGGTTTATAAACTGTACGCAAACTTGTGAAGAATATTTTAAAGCATTTCCAAAAATGAGTCTATGTAAAATAAAGTGACCCTTTGTGCAGGACCAATTTTGACTCCGGGATGATAATTTGAACATAATTTGAAGTGGTATTCTAGGCTATGTTACATGCCAAATATCTAATATCTAGCCTTTATAGGTGCAGATGAGATTTTTTTAACCTATGACCACATATGAGCCAATTCTGACCCTAAGTCTACAAGAGGCCCTACACAATGTTCCCTGCCAAATACTCTAACTTTCGCCTTTGATATTTCAACGGAGAAGCGTTTTAAATTTTAATAATGTAAATACAAAGAAAACCACACAAAAGCGCTGTGCAGAGCCCAGTATTTACATCAGGGAAAATATTCAAACAGACTACTAGATAACGTTTTATGCTAAATATCTTAGTAAATTAAGAGCAGAAAGCTTTTTAGTATAAACAGACAATAAAAACAACTTGACCCCCGGGCAAGGCCAATTTTAACAATTTAGTTTCAAGAAACTTGGTAGACTTTTGACGATGTTTCTTTCAAATATACAAGCTCTTTTTTAGTTGTGAAGCAAATGAGCTGTTTCTTTTTTTTTCTTTTTTTTATTCCTTACTTACGATTAAATCTACAACAACCAGAATTATATTAGACATACACTTCTTTATTCAACTTTGCACAGTCTACGAAAATATTGGACGCCCCTCGTATATTGTATGTCTATTTGCATTTGTAATAAAATCTCTTAAATATACAAAGTTTTGGCACTTGGACAAAAATGCTACGAAAATATAAAATGATTCATCAATGTCAATGTTATTATTACGTTGTTGTTCGTTTGTTGTTGTTTTTGTTGTTGTTATTGTTGTTTTCAGGGGAGATGGGCAGGAGGGAGTGCTTTATATTTCTACTTTAAAGCTACATGTCTCAAGATGAGCCAGACTATTTTAAGAAAATTAAACATGAGAGAAATGTGCTAAGATTTTAAGAAGTAAAAAATGTCCGTGATTCAAGTGATTTACATGTTTTGTGGGATTATTTCCCGGATATGCAGTATGTATTATCATATTTCTACTGGGTGACTAACGCAGTAAGGTCTATTATTGCGTATTTTAACCTCGTTGTGGAAATTCACGTGGATTGTAAGAGTGTAAATTACTTTTATTGTTCATCTCATAATATTTTATGTTTAAAATACATTTTCATGAAAATGGCCATGAATTTAATGGCGTGCTGCCGTAAAGACGGACCAAATACAGTGTGTTTAATAATGATATAATTATGGATTAAAATATATTAGATGCTTATCGATAGAAGTAAGTAGCGTAGAATGTGAAACAATTTGTCAGAAATTTGTGATCTTTATGAAAAATAATGCTCGGAAGAAGGCAACAGATGATCTCTTTTATTAACAACACCTGTCCGCGGACAGCAAGCAAGGTAAAACCTAAACAACATAGAAAAGGGACAATAATTCGGCAAACATGCTTAGCAGAGAAAACTACCTGCTCTAAATAACCAACAAAAAGTTTGAAGTGAATACCTTTAATTTTGATAAAAAGTCAAATAGGAAATAATTTTACAAATATTATTGTGCAGGGGTTGGTGTAGATATCGTTTTCCGTGCTAGTTTTAGCTTCAGTGGCAATTTTGAGCAATTTTTATAAAGGACCATCCAACTATCGTTTAATATGTATAGTTTCATCAAAACCGACCCAATATTGAAGGGAGACATGTGGTTTAATATGTATAGTTTCATCAAAACCGACCCAATAGTGAAGGGGGACATGTGGTTTAATATGTATAGTTTCATCAAAACCGACCCAATAGTGAAGGGAGACATGTGGTTTAATATGTATAGTTTCATCAAAACCGACCCAATAGTGAAGGGGGACATGTGGTTTAATATGTATAGTTTCATCAAAATCGACCCAATAGTAAAGGGGGACATGTGGTTTAATGTGTATAGTTTCATCAAAACCGACCCAATAGTGAAGGGGGACATGTGGTTTAATGTGTATAGTTTCATCAAAATCGACCCAATAGTGAAGGGGGACATGTGGTTTAATGTGTATAGTTTCATCAAAACCGACCCAATAGTGAAGGGGGACATGTGGTTTAAACTTTTTCTCTTTTTTTCTTAAGCTCTGGCAGACATTTTATCCACCACATCGGTAAATTTTAGCAATTTTAATAAAGGATTGCCTACTGATCATTTTTATAGAGTTTTTTTAAAAATCTATAGGGCGGTTGAGAACAAAATGTCATATAACACTTTTTTCCTTTTAAATTTAAGCTCTCACAGCTCTCTTAAGCAGACCTGAATCATTTGAGCAATTATTATAGACGACTATCCAATAACAATTCATATTTCACTTCATCAAAATCTACCCATGTTTATCTATGGCGGAAATCTTGTATAGCAGACCGGAACCATTTGAGCAATGTTTTCAAGTTACATTATTATATTGTTTCATAACATCATATGGTGCAGATAAGATGCATAATACACAAAATTAGTCGTGTGACGAAAATAAATCGACGAGAAAACAATCGAGATTGTATACTAGACTTGCATTAATTTGAATTCAGAGCAGCCTAGCCTGGGTTCCAGTCTGTGCGATTTTTTAAAGATTCTGTTTTGCAAATTGATATTTTCAAAACAACAAACGGATACGGAATAGCGCATATGTTATGAATACGCAAAAATGGTATAAATAATCAAAGACTATGAACGCCTGAATCCCAGGCTAAGAGCAGCCTAGTAGTTGTTAAAGGTAGCAATCCACTAAATTTGAGTCAAAATACTGTCTTGATTGCAGACATGTCTCATGCCATGTATCTTTTTGTTGTTGCGATGATTCGGAGATATTATTCGAAGATGAAATCTTAGAAATATATCTTTCAACAAAATTGTGCAATCTTAAGTAAACATTAATCAGAACTATCTAAGTCACTTCACACAAATCAAAAGCAATAACACATATCTGGAAATGCTGACAGTAAAAAAGAAGAATTGAAAGAATATATATTTACAGTGGCGGATGTAGCCAAGAATAAAGTATTATAATGTATTTATTCAGATGTGTAATCTACAAAGAGTGTAAGTGAGCTAAGCATTTAGAAAGATACAGAATATCGACAAAAAATAAATCAGTGTAGTTTGAAAGTTGTCTCAAAGTTAATCAATTGCATTATTATAACTATTTATCTTTAACAAGCTATCAAATGTGGGTGGTACGGTCCGGTATTTTATTCGATTTTCGGATCCGGACCTGTCCTGACTCCGGATCCGGACGATTTTTTTCATTTTTGTTCTTATTTTACCTAAAATTTACCTCTCGGATCCGAACAGATTTTGCCAAATGTCACACCTTCATTCAAAATAACAATAATCGCACATCTTGCAGGTGTAAACATACACGAAACTGATGTGTTATTTCACTTGATTAATGGGTGAAACGTATGATCTGCGAAGGTGTGAAAAATTACACTTAGCTTGCCTTCATATCTTCTATAATTGCTTAATTGATTGTTTTTCGTCACCTTCAAATAATATTTTGATTAAATGCATAATAAAAATATCTTTTAATCCTTTGTATGGATTCAATGATACGTGATTAAGCAATGAAATTAATAGAAACTGTCAGTGAATTCGGATAGTCGCTGAATCGGGATAAGAGTAAACACACATTGACAAAATGCTGGTACGAATATTTATTATGTCTCCGCCTCCTGTTTTACATCGTAGGTTAACTTACCCTTGAAGACATAATATTTTTGCTTATTTATTTATTTTCATTTCTTTTTTTTAGTATTCACTTGTATTAGAATGAACATAAGAGACTGCAAAAATAAATATCTAAATGCAATTTCAAATGCATTCCCGTTTTCTTTCCTTAAACTATTTTGCAAATACATGTAACATGAAAAACATGTAGAAGAACCTTCTAATTCGGAAACCTTTCTAATCCGAAAACCTTTCTAATCCGAACTTTTCTTCTGGTCCGGACGAGTTCGGATTAGACAGGTTCCACTGTATAACTATTTTATCTTTAACAAGCTATCAAATGTGGGTGGTAGATCATTTGACCATTTTTTTATCAGTTTTATTTGTATTCATTACTCACGATGTCTAGATAACTTCACGCATTTTAGGTTAATCGATATTTTTATGCATTCAAAAGACTTGTATGTAGTAATCTATCTATACATCCCTCTGTCTGTATCATTTCTGAGATAACATTTTAAAATGAAAATTATAAAAAACACTATTTGCTGAAAACTGTGTCAATTAAAAATGCTACAATTATAAATTTTTTGATGCTGTTTTGCTTTTTTTATTTTTACAATTATAATTAAAGATACGAATTAAGATGTTAATTAAATTGTTCTTACGGTCATCTGGTAGCCAATCATTCTCATTAGGCTGTTCTCTTATCGTCATTCTACCTGAGCCATGTAACGACCCTTTCCCAACATGTCCATATCTGTAACCTCTCATTCCATTACGTGACTTCTTTAACAAACTCATATTTTGTTCACATGTATATTCCTTTTAGAATATTATCTTTCCTTTAATTAATGTTAAACACGCTTAAATTATTCTTGTTTACACAGACTTTACTTTTCACTGGCATTGTAAATGTATACCAACAAAGTATCGTAAATACAGACAATATTATTGTGATATCACCGCTTCCTTGAAATAAAAACTCAATTAATATAAATACCCATCACTTCCTATGTAATTAAACTGTCGCGGTTCTGAAGCTCACAGGAATACAAAATTGTCTGCCATCACAAAAACCCCTAGAAATAAACTGATTTGTACATCAACGTGTGATTGCAAATATTATTCAAGAAAGGCTTTATTTACCATTCACCATGTTTAATGAGATACAGCCTTCATTATTCATTTCCATATAAAAAAAACCTTTTGGCTTGTCTTAAGTTTGCGGTTTTGTATCCTACACATAGAGATTATTCCCTGATTGTATCTCTTAAAATCATGAAAACAAGCGATCCTTTAAACAAACCACACTTCTTAAAATTTGCAAAAAGAAATAGTATATCAACCAAACAGCATTATTCCTCCGTTGTCGTTAGAGGAAAGAAAACCTGTTAACTAAACACGGGGCATTTCTTAAAATGGAATGCCTGGAGAGAACATCGCTGGCAAAAATGTTTCACGAGAATGTATGTACGATCAATAACGACTTTTGATCATCGTCGCTTTAGGCCTTTACGTCATTGCATTTGATCCAGTCTCAACATATATGTGTATATCAACATAATGTGTATAAAATAGTTGTCATAGAAATCATAGAAATATGACTGGTTACAAATAAATAATTTGTTTATCAAATTCAAAAACAATTTCAGGTTTTTCAAGAAACTTGATTCCGGTGCATACAATATATTTTAACCATGCTCGGAACAATTTTACAGAACAAAAGCAAAAATAAATACAAAAAAGTGAAAAAGTAAATTAATAATAATGTTGTTTATTACTAGATTATTTTTATTTTAAGGCATTATGTTATATAGATGAATGATTGCTGATTTTAGTAGGCAGTAATAAAAATAATAGGAAGGATATGGAGTGGCGGTCCGGCGGCGTAGTACCGGAGGACCTCGCCCGCGCCGGTTGCCCGCGCGGACCGATTGTGCCGCCCGCATCGGATACGAGCGCTGTCGCTGGTGCCGAGGCGTAGCGTCTTACGCGTGCGCGCGTGCGCAAGTGCTGCCCACCCGGAAGCCCAGAGCTGCGTGAATGGAGCGCTTACAGACCTGCCGCACGCATCCAGCGCATTTTTATTAACTGAATCTGGCAGAGGGAAATCTTATATACAAAAATATGTTGTTTTCGTGCAAATAAACATGTTTTTAAACTTATGATCTAAAAGATAAAAAAAACAAATATGTAATTTATTGTACATTTATAAGTCTTTAGGTTTACCCTTCGTCCGTCTGTCCGTCCTTCTGTCCGTCCATCAGTCCATAAAACTGGATCCCACGATAACGCAAAAAGTACTGAAAATATTTTTATGAATCTTGATCTGGAGATTATGCACGTCTTTTTCTTTTTTCCTATGTTGAAAACTTTGGTTGCTATGGCAACAAATAGCTTTTAGACATGGCATATATACACATAAACTGGATCCAGTTATAACGCAAAAAGTACTGAAAGTATTTTTATGAAACTTGCAATATGTGTAGACTTTGCATTATATTCTTTTCTATATGTTGAAAAATGTGGTTGCTATGGCAACAAATAGCTTTAAAATATAGCAAATATAACAATATTTGTGATCACTCAAAAAGAAGTAAAAACATTTTTATGAAACTTGGCAATATGAAGATTATACACGTCATAGCTTTAAAATATGGCAAATATAACAATATTTGTGATTACTCTAAAAGTAGTGAAAACATTTTTATGAAACTTAAATATTGAAAGATGGCAGTATGTAAATTATTCACATAATTTTAGTCTTTACAATAGGGAGTATCTTGAGAGATGTTCTACTCACCAAGCTTTGGCGACCTCGTCAAGATTTCTTATTCATGTTTTTACGCTTTTTCACTATAAGTTGTTTATTTCTTAAGGTATTTTCTTCAAACTTCAAATATATATTTCTGATCATCAACCACATCATATGTGACAAAGTTAACAACTCTAGCACAAAAATTATCAGAATTACCCCCTTGAACTTAGAATTTTCATGAAAAAAATTATGTTGTTTTATAACTTCTCTATTTCTTAATGTATCTACTTCAAATTTTATATATATGTGTTTTATTATCACTCGGGAGAGGTCATTTGGGAGAAGGTTTAATACTCTAGATTGACTATTTCTAGAATTACGTATGTCCATCTTAAACTTAGATTTTTTTCTAAAAACTATTATTTTCTATTCAAACTTCTTCATTTCTTATAGCATTGATTCATTTATTTCATTTCATTCATTCATTCATTCATTCATTCATTCATTCATTCACTTTTTTCATCAAACCTAAATGTATGTATTTTTGCGAACAATCATTGCCTGAGTAGAATGAAAACCTGGTCTTGGTATAATGATTCTGATCGTGCGGTTTCATTTATGACAAAATAGTATGTACTGTATTCCGTTCACAGAATCGAACCCTAAAGGAAAATATAACAACAACAGCAACAACAATAAAGTCGATATCTAACAAAACAAAAGAATAATGACCCTAGAAAAAAAAGAACTTTTGATACTATTTAGCGAAATGGTCTTTGGATGAAAAAAGGTAATTATAATATTAACAAGAGCTGTTCAGAAGGAACAGCGCGCTCGACTTTTTTAGTGCTTGCCTATAAAACAAAACTTTGACAGTTTAAGGGCACACAAGACTTTAACTAGGAATTTTTAAGTACAAATCAAGAAAACATTTTCACAGAGTTATCTTCTCTTGCTTACAGATAGGTCTCATGATGGCACATAAGAACTCCAACTTCCAAAGTATATATCTCAAATGGTTAAGTCAACAAGTGGACAAGAATGAAAATCTTAAACTGAGTTTCTAAGTCAAAAAGGGCCATAATTCAAATAAAATCCTTAACAGAAATTACCTTCTCCTGCCCATGTTTTGGGACCATGATGGTAAACAAGTATTCCAACTTTCAAATTAATATCTCAAACAGTTCAGTCAAAAAGTGGACTGGTACTAAAAAACTTAACCAAGATTCTAAGTCGATAAAAAGGCCTTAATTTTTAAAACAAATCCTTGACAGAGTTACCTTCTCTTGCGTACAGATGGGGGTAATGATGTGAAATAGCATTAAAAGTTTCAAAGCAATATCTCAAAGGGTTAAGGCAATAAGTGGATTTTACCCATATTCAATGTATTTTTCTAAGTCAAAAAGGGGCATAATTCTGTCAAAAACCTTGACAGAGTTTATGTCCTCTTGTCTGTTGATGAAGGTCGTGATGGTAAACAAGTATGGTCAGTTTCAAAGCAATACCTCCAATGGTTTTTGAAACAAAGTGAGGTGGTACAAAAAACTTAACCAAGCTCAATACACTTTCTAAGTCAAAAAAGGGCCATAATTCTGTCAAAAACCTTGACAGAGTTATGTACTCTTGTCTGTAGATGGAGGTTATGATGGTGAACAAGTATGGTAAGTTTCAAAGCCATACTTGTAATACTTCTGAAATAAAGTGGGGTGGTACGAAAAACTTAACCAAGGTGTGACGCCGACGCCGACGCCGACGCCGACGCCGGGGCGAGTAGGATAGCTCCCCTTTTCATAGAAAAGTCGAGCTAATAAAAAATGATTTAACTTAATTTAAAACATTTATGATAATAGTAAATCCTTTTTTAAATTAAATTCAACGATATCAAGTTATATCCATGTAACAATGGTTTTAGACAAGGCAAACATCTTTTATCAGTGCTATTTTCTCTTTATCTAGATAATGTGCACCAACTTTTTTTTACCAAAATATAAATGGAATACATATACCTGATGCAGATGTACAAACATTTTTGAAATCGTTTATATTACTTTATTAGCTAACAGTGACAATGAATAACAAAACTCTTTTAATTTACATGAATAACATTAAGATACTTGGAAGCTAAATAATTATAATATTTAATTTCTTCAAAAGGAAGAATGCCTCAATATAACTTAACATTTAACAAACAAAAATAGTGCAAGAATATAAGTACATTAGAATACATTTTAGTAAATGTTTTTCAAAATGTAAGATTATCCACACAACCTACACGTGCTATGTTTCTAAAACTCGAACAGATTAGGTTTTATTACCTATTGATTTACAGATTGATATGTTCCATAAAACAATCAAACCCATTCTTTTGTACGGGTCTGAATTATGAAGTTTAGAAATCATATTATTGAACGTGTAAAACTTAAATTTCTTATGTATGCTTTTAGATTAAACAAGAAGTATCTTTTAAACTAGAAATGTGTCCATAGGACACAAGTGCCCCCACACTCCATTGTTTTGTCAATCTTATGACTCTAGGTCAAATATTTTGGGCTACATATGACACAAGTTGAAAAGTAAAAATCTTTTACTAAGTAAAGGACAAAAACTTAACAAATACTGAATAAATCCACAAGCAAACCTCGCGGTGCATAACTACACATGCTGACCAACATTCTTGTAAACTTTCAGGCCGTTAGGTCCAGCACTTTTTGAGCTATGCATAAACAAGTTGAAAATTGCAAATTTATACTAAGTCAAAGGCAATAACCCTAACAAAACTGAACATAAAATCCACAGGCAAAACGCAAGGTGGATTTACAGGGATGTTGAGACTTTACTTTGCCTATAAGTTTGTTTGTTTCTTGAAGGGGCAATTACTTTTCGAAATAGCTCGTATAAATAAATTCCAAGCAAATCAACCCCAAGGTGCACAACAAGATAACACATTCCTTTTCAAAAGATTTCTCGTAAAGTTTCATGACTACTAGTGAATTAAACATTTCTTAGCTACACACATGACAACAGTACCCGAAAATTGCAAATTTTACTTATTCAAGAGCAATATCTCTAGAAATACTAGATAGATCCATAAACGAAATCCTACATGCTTAACATTCTTGTTTCATGACTCTAGATGAATTACTCTTTGGGCTATGTGCGACACAAGTTAAGAGCAATAACTTTGACAAAACAGAATAAATCCACAGGCAAAAACCGAGGTGCACAACTACATATACTACACATGCTGAGCAACAGTCCTGTTACGTTTCATGACTATGTAAAATACGTTTGAGCTATGTGCGACACAAGTTGAAAATTGCAACTATTTACTAAGTATAGGAGAATAATTAAGACAAATCAGAATAAATCCACATGCAAAATCCCACATGCTGAGCAACATTCCTGTTAAGTTTCATGACTTTTGGTCAAATACTTTTTTGGCTACGTGCGACACAAGTTGAAAATTGCAAACTTTTTACTAATTCAAGGGCAATAACTCTACAATACTGAATAAATCAACACGCAAATACCCAGTTGCACAACTACAAAGGCTGACTAACATTCCTGTAAAGTTTTATGACTCTTTGTCAAACACTTTCTGAGCTGCGTTCGACACAACATGAGAACGGACGTATTGACGGGCAAGGGTTGATACTCGGCCGAAGTGAAACTGGATAACTTGCATATGTTAGTTCTTAGTTTTTCATTCAATATCATAAAACATGTTAGCATAGCTTGCATAACAATGGCATAATAATTCCTTGTAGGGTTATCAATGTTGAAAAATTGACCACTTTAAAATGTATGCGTTTCTAAAACCTGTTGTGTTTCGGTAAAAGAACTCAATTTCTAAAACCAACATCTGCGCAATCGGAGGGCAATTATTTAATTCTTGATTAATATGCAAAAAAATATATGAAAATTTTAAACATTATATCAATTGAACACATCAATATGAACACATCAGTAATCATATACATGTAATATATTACACACTTATTAAACATCATAAACCTAGGATACCTAGTTCTGATATTATTCTCGTTATTTTGAACAAAATTTAAAACTCATATCTTGTGTTAAATACGTTCTTACGTAAAATAAATTGTTTACCAATATGTAATGAGATCTGAATGCAGTGTAAAACGTTGTTATTTTTGGAGAGAATATTGTAAAATCTGAACAATATAACAAGAAAGTTAAAGAACTATCCAGTACATTCTATATTAGAAATACCTTTTACATTTTATTTTAAAATGACGAGAACTATCCTTTACATTTTAGTTTAGAACTATCTTAAAATGACAAGAACTATCCGTGAAACGACGACTGTTTTGAACATGCACAAATCAAAAGCCGATGCTTGGTAATACATATAAGGGCGTCTTATGGTGTTGCACATTTTCATTATCCCTCATGTACAGACACAATCAAACGGATTCTTCAATTTTCGTGTAATTTTGCTGTATCTAATGTTTCCTAGGGGATCACTTCTTTCAAGATATTTAGGTTAGAACAAGCGAGTTCCGAGTTTGTTAAACAGTGATGGCGTGTAACTCGACATTATTTTCAATTTTCTATTTCCGATTGAAACACTATGGATTCGTTTGTGATAACGCAACATAATTATGCTTGTTGCTGAGGGCTAAATTACTAGTATACCAATATTATTATATAATGCTGCTCCTTGCAAAAGTATCAAGAAAAGCAAGACAAAGGAGTTGCACTCATAAGGTAATAAAATAGAACAACTAATATCAGCGTCCAAATCTACGTCTGAAATTGTTCATACTCTTGGTCAACATTGATCAAAATTCAATGACATGACATTGTGTAAAAGGTCTAAATTTTAAAACTGTAGCTCTAAAAACATAAAGTTGGTAACTAGGTTAAAATCTAGGCAACATATATCAAAGGTAAAAATTGTTCCCTTAAATCGTGCATATCTTCCAAATTTCATTGCTGAGGCAATTATATTTATGTACGCTCAATGTCACTTGAAGATACCGCCTGAACGGATGTCATTTTTGTATGTCGTTGATTTTCATTTCATTTTTGAAAGTAATATGTTTAACTTGATGTTTTGCATTATTGCTGTTTCTCCAACTACAAAATATTGGCCACTTGGTCAAAATTAAGAACAACTGATCACCAAAAACAACAAAGAAGGTCACAAAATAAAAATATGTCCCGAACCAAAGTTCAGCTCTTTATCTAAGGCTCTGCACCAGTTTCTAAATTTTATTGCTATAACTCTAAATACAAAAGTAGGACACTTGGTCAAAATCTAGGTCAACTAATAACAAAGTTCATTGGCATTTTAAATTGTGTACGTGGTCCAAATTTCAAGCACCAAGAAAAAGAAAATAGGCCACAAGGTCAAAATCTAAGTAAACTTAACAAAGTTCAATTTTTCGTTTTCAAATGTGCACATAGTCAAAACTGCATAGATGTAACTCCAAATACAACAAAAAGTCAAATATCTAACCTCTAGTACTTGGTCCTTTATAAAACAAAATAATTTTTTTTAGTTTCTTCTATAATCTATACATAAGAAAAACCCATGACCCCCTTGGAAGGACAAAGGTTTACATACGTGCGATAACTGTAACAACCTTATAGGATGTATAACTCCAAATACAACAAAAAGTCAAATATCTAACCTCTAGTACTTGGTCCTTTATAAAACAAAAGAACATTTTTTTAGTTTCTGCTATAATCTATACATAAGAAAAACCCATGACTCCCTTGGAAGGACAAAGGTTTACATACGTGCGATAACTGTAACAACCTTATAGGAGGTCCAATAGATATAAATATCTAAGCCAAATATCTAAGCTGTAACAAGTGAAGTCAATTTAGACTCCAGGACCGACCATTATTTAAAATACCTTGGAAGAGATCCATTAAATGATGTTTTATGCTAAATATCTAAGCTATAGCCCTTGCTGTTTCAGAGCAGAACGTTTAAGTGGTCACAATAAACATATTACAGAAACTTATGATCCCGCCAGAGCAGGAATAATTTTGATCTTAGATAAATATTCTTACAAATTTGGTAGATACTTCATCAGTCAAGACCGTTTGCTTATTGATGACAAACACCACATGACGACAAATGCTTGACAGACGGGTATCGCAATAGCTTAACGTTGTGCTCAGGGGAATGAGTTTTAATTTAGGACACTTTGGTGAACTAATATCAAAAGTCATTGGCATTGTAAATTGTATGTTTATAGTTGAAGTTCAGGAAAAAAGCACAAACAAAATTATACCAAAAGTTCAAAATCTAAATATCAAAATTCAACTGTGCACACATAGTCAGAGGTATAGCTCCAAAACTAAAATAGGTCACTTGATCAAAGTCTTAGACAACTGATATAACATTGGCATGTTAACTTGTGTAATTTTTTTTAAATATCAATTCTATAACTCCAGAGACAGAAAAGTAGGTAATTGTTAAACAACTGATATCAAACTTTAATTCTGCATCTTATACTGTGCACAAAGTCAAGATTTCAAACCCTAGATATATTCATTTACTAGAATGTGATTTTCTCAGCTCTCAGTGAATATCGGATTTGAAACAATAGTGTCATTTCTTGAGGCAAGAAACCATCATTTTGTTTGGGAATTAATTCGTATGGATTCCGTGTGTCAAGAGAGATAAACCGTTGAAAAAGTAAAGGGTTGTTTGAATTTAGAATTAAGGAAAAACAAAAGAAAAATTACTTTGATTGACTGAGATATGGTAAACGTATGAAAACATAAATATATAATATTGAATTCTAATGGAGTTGCCGAGTGGTTAACGCGTTGGACTAGTAATCTAAGGATTGCTGACCGCGTGGGTTCAAATCCTGTCAGGGACAAGCTGTTTCCTTGAGCAAAAAACTTTACAATAATTGATTAGTATTGGTTGGTTCCAGAAATCGATTCGAGAGTGTTCCAATAGGCTTATAGCTTTCAACACAATCAAACTAAAATAATAGTGTAAAACTAATATAGCATAAGTAGCATTGTAGAGTTCAACTGAATGAGTATGGTACTAAACACTGTTAAATGAATTCTTTATTTAGCACAAGCAATTCTAAATACGAAAACAAATTTTAATGAAAAGAAGAAAACACCAAAATCAATACTGTTTTGTGTAATATTAAAACACTTTGTGTACAATATGGACTTGACATTGTACTTTTTGACTTAAAACGTGACTAGATAGAGTTCAGTATCGAATTGATATGGAATTTTTGACTTGGAAAATAAAAAAGTTAGTTGGAGTGAAATATGCATTTAATATGGCTTTTATAAAAACAGATTTAAATATTGGTTGATATTGGAACAACAAGTGGTGCAAATGGTGAAAGTTTATAGGCTACATTTTATAAAGTAAGAAATAAAAACAAAATCGTAATGGATATGTTACAGTGAAAACAAGCGACGGCATGTGATTCAGTTTGTTTTTGAAACTGTGGTATACGTTTCAATTAATCGTGTCTGTAAGAGTTTAAGAATAATATATATACATAGTTCTATCCTTACAATCATTTGCTAGTTTAATTGATTTGAAATTTGAGTACAAGATATTTCGGAAATGTAGACGGTTTAATTCTCGATCAAACTTACAATTTTGTGAGATACTCTACACATTTAAAAATATCTTTAACAATGCTTGATTTACGAGAAAAATAAGGAGTTGAATGTAAAGCAGAAATTAATCACAACAAGACAAATGAGCTCAGACTGGGATTCCGTTTACTTAATCTTAACTTATTGATCAAGCCTTCAATATTTGTGTCACTGTACACTCTCCGACCAATTAGTTTAGAAAATCAAAGTGCTATAAGCACTGGATGAAACAGATTAGAAAACGAAACTGCGTAAATGCTGTCACAAAGTGTCAAACATCAGTCAAAATCCATGTCAAAGTTTAAAGTTTTGAAACATGAACTCAAACAATTGTCACGAGAACATGATGTCTGAACATTTATCTCGCACCAACAATTATCTAAATTTACAAAGAGCTATAATTTAGTAAAATGGGTCAAAGACAGAAAAAGCCGGGTTGCATTTGTATACTGAATATCATGAGGCTGTGATGTTACAAAAAATGTTTACCATTGACCATTAATGTAAAAAATTTGACTAAGTCGGTAAACAGGAAGTGGATGAGCGACAGACCTGAAATCGAATCCCACAGTATGGGACAATGAGGCAATGCTGTATGCCAAACATCAAGAAGCTGTGATAAGTAGTTGCTGCGAAAACTGTTACAAAAATTTCCTCATTAATGTCGGAAATTTAACTAAGTAGATAAACAGGAAAAGGATGAGCGACAGATTTGAAATCTAATCCCACCGTATGCAACCCTGTGTCAATGCTGTATGCAAAATATCAAGACGCTGTGGTGAGTAGTTGCTGAGAAAACTGTTACGAAAATTTCCTACCACTGACCATTAATGTCGAAAAATTTAACTAAGTTGTTAAACAGGAAATGGATGAGCGACAGACCTGAAACCAAATCCCACAGTATGGGACCATGTGTCAATGCTGTATGCCAAATATCAAGAGGCTGTGATAAGTACTTACTGAGAAAACTGTTACGAAAATTTCCTACCATTGACCATTTATGTTGAAAATTTAACTAAGTCGGTAAACAGGAAGTGGATGAGCGACAGACCTGAAATCAAATCCCACGGTATGGGACCATGTGTTGATGCTGTATGCCAAATATCAAGAGGCTGTGATGAGTAGTTGCTGAGAAAACTGTTACTAAAATTTCCTATCATATTGACCATTATGTTGAAAATTAAACTAAGTAGGTAAACAGGAAGTGGATAAGCGACAGACCAGAAGTCGAATCCCACGGTTTGGGAGCACCTGTTAATGCTGTATACCAAATATCAAGAAACTGTAATAAGTAGTTGTTGAGAAAACTGTTACGAAATTTTCCTACCATATCGACCATTATGTCAAAAATTAAACAAAGTCGGTAAACAGGAAGTGGATGTGCAACAGACCTGAAATGGAATCCCACGGTATGTGACCATGTGTTGATGCTGTATGCCAAATATCAAGAGGCTGTGATAAGTAGTTGCTGAGAAAACTGTTACGAAAATTTCCTGCTATTGACCATTAATGCTGAAAATTTAACTGAGTCGATAAACAGGAAGTGGATGAGCAACAGCCCTGAAATTGAATCCCACAGTATGGGACCATGTGTTGATGCTGTATACCAAATATCAAGAGGCTGTGATAAGTAGTTGCTGAGAAAACTGTTACGAAAGATTTTCCCCGCCCGCCGCCCACCGCCCGCCCGCCGCCCGACATTCACCATACTATAACCCGGGTTTGCACCAGTGCAACCCGGCCAAAAATTGTATGCTAGAGTTTTATAGGCCATGGATAGTGAACCCAAGACATGCATTAGGTTTCATACAAATATGTACAGTTTATTCCGAATACTATTGTTTATGTTTAAGTTTCAAATGAATACCACCAGTATATATACTTGTTGTTCTTAAGGTTGCATGCAAAACGGTATACAAAAATAAATCTAACTTCACAAAAGATCATTTATTCAGTCTAAATATATATGTTATATGAATGGGGTTCAGAGAGTGACATCAAATTATGATCCAGAAAACATATACATTTGTATTTGGTATCAAATTAATGTCACCAGTTATACTGAAAGCTAAAGATTAACCAAGAATTGTCCGAGCTCACAAAGGGCCTATAACGGAGGATCTCAAAGTCATTAAATATGATGACATACAAGATGTTGCACATACATTTTTTACCAAAGTGTTATGCCAAGGTGGACACAGTCGCCAAAAAGTGGAGTAATATAGCACCACTATTCTTCGAATAGTTGAGCTAAAAAAATCGTCAGGCCCGAGTCTTTTTTTAAAAAACAAGTGGCATCACAACTTGCAATATTCCAAAAATTGTTATGTTCCATTTTTCGTCACACATGAATTCTTTTTTCTTTAATGGGAAAGTAATATTTTTCTCAAAAATAAGGGGCATTAATCAAAAAAAGAAAGGACATTTAAAATGAATGTGGCGGAACAGTTTATACATAACATTATGCAGAAGTTAAATTAGGGTTAGAACAGTACGCGACGTAAACTGTTAGGGGGAGAATAGTGTAATTATCATATTATCACACTAGTCTATTGAATATGGAAAAATCACCTTAATTGTCAAATCATTTTAATTTCGCCATTAAATTGAAATCTTAGTCTAATAGTTGAATGGTATTTGAATATATTAGTAAACAATTTGTATGGACCTTATTTGTCTAGAAAATAGAAGTGTAAGCAGAATTCCTGATGCCAAAACAAGGTGCTTTTCATTCGCTAATAATGATTTTTGCGACGGACGCGCCCTCAGGCGCGTTCAGAGCTAAGTCATCTACACATGGGATTTCGTTGGCTACACTCGCGCAATGTGTCCTAAACCAATTAACAGCCCAAGAAATAGTACATGAATTTGATCCTTCAAAACTCCCATACTTTGTCTGTATATCTTAATGTCTTCCATATTTAGCCTTTTCAATTTCAAATTAAGTTATCCAAGTTAAAATATGAACGTATATTATTGATAAAAACGTTGTAGTCCCGTAGTATTATTGCGCAATATGCAAATTACTGCTGAAACGATTTACCGCTGTCGAAAAAGTAGGACAGCAAATTATACTTCAATAAAGGTGTAACCTCTGAGTTCCAAGACATTATTAGTAGGAAATAAATATTTCTACATTATACAAAACATTATTATTAACAAATCAAAAGTTTTTCGTGACTCTAGGATAACTCGCGCATTAATAAAAGAAGAACTATTTTCGTGACTCATACCGCGGGTTTAGCTGAATATTCAGCAGTTATTAATATATTAGATACAGTACAATGGCTAGTATAAATATCTATTTTTGAAAATGCATGTAAGACACTTTACCGCCATGTAGTCTTTCATGGTAAGGAAGTTATAATATCAGTTCTACTTCCGATTCTTGTGGTTTGTTAACATATTTTTACTAGGTCATGATATGAGTTAACCTTCGCTATTCTAAAAATAGATTCTGTTTCACCTGTTCTGATTTTTGGACAGGCGATTAGGAAGTACACATTAAACATGTAATTAATAAACCAGCGGATTGTAATGCAATACTTTTAGAAATGCTATACAATTGGTAAGAAGCAAACAAGTTGAAAATGGAATTTAGTGTGAAAGTTGAAAAAGGACAACTAAACACTGTAGTGCTTAAGTGACATTTAAATTAAAATAAAAACGATGTGCTCTGGCCTCTACATCTTTACCTTGTAAATAAAAAAAAATCTAAGAAATACACTATTTATTGCTGATGATTTTAACCAATTTTTTTTTTTTAATGAGACATATCCAAGGAAATAAAAAATACAAATGACTTATATTTTATTGTCTGTATGCCACTATGATATAACACGAAGCAATTTAAATAGCATTCTCAATGTATAATGTATTATGTTTGAAGTTTATTTTGCCTGGATTTATTCTAGAAATATTTCGTTGATAGTTTTTTTTCTATTTACATATCATTTCTTAGAATAAATCGATAAGGACACTGATTTACAAGTTTGACCAGAGTTTTTAGGCATAAATTTCATTCTGTATTTAAGTGCTTGAAAGTAGAAAATCTGAATTATAATCAATTTGGGACACAAATATATTGCTCTACAAATCTCGAACTTGTATGGAACAAATTTTTTCTCTGTTATATATATATTTTTTTTTTTTTTTTTTTTTTTTTTTTTTTTTTTTTTCTAAAAGAAGCCTTAATTAATGTCTCTCCGGTTGCATGTCCGTCGCATTCAGTGCTGCAGCACTTTGATTTGAAAATGTTATTCAAAGACAATTTAACAATATATATTAGATTTCGAAACCTATCGTTGAAATTTTCAGTGTCATTTGTTGCTGGACGCTACCTTTTTGAATGTAATTCAATTATAATCGGTGGAAATCGACGGATCCATTAATCATTTACAGTGTTTTGTTGTTGACAAGTTGTTGCTTATCTCCGAAGTACCTCGTCCACACGATTTACCGCAGTACACATTTCTACACAGTACACACTACTTTTAGTTATTCGTTTTAAATGCTTTGACTATATTGACGTTATTGTATTCACACTTTTTTGAAAATGAAGGGAATAAATCAAAGTCATATACTCTTATGACTTAAACTAGGTCAGAAAATACTATGTATATATATAATACTATATGCTCATTGATGAAAATATATTTTGTAAATTATTTCAATCAACCCAAAACAGATATTTTAGCATATATTTTCCATATAAAAGTTATTTTATATGTTTGTACTTGCATTCTTGCTTTTTTAAAAAAGATTTTTACTCCGGTTTTATGTATGATTCGCGTTCCAATTTCTTTGGTTCCATAAAAGCCGTGAGATTTGCATTATAAACAATTTTTTTAGTAAAACTTTAGACAGATATTAAAGGAACATTGATAATTTTCAAATACATCAAGTTTTCCCACCTTTACGGTTAAATAATGATATAAAAATAGAGATAGAACTCTAAGTACATAAGTAGGTGAATTTCCCCAGATCTAAATTTGTAACGTACCGGAGCTAGGTTTTCAAAAAGGCCAATTAACCAATCATGTACGGTTTACATATCAACGTGCTCCTCCATGTACCGAAAACAGGTCACGTGCTCCCCTATGCCCTCAATATTAATCGCGTACCAATCGAATACAAGAAAAGCATTGATGCAAAGCATTCAAAAGGGCGTCCAAGCAAGAAATGCAGCAGTGAAGATGAACTAGTAGATATGTGATGGCAAGATATTCTTATTATCGTTTCCAATGGTTAATTGGTTTTTACCAGAATTGTATATCACTTATGAATGAACGGACGAAAGACATTGTTCATTATGAACTTTGATTGGCATGCTAGAGATAAGAATATTACTTGTTATTTCTTTATGATCCTGATTATTAATAGCAACGGATATACATGTATACAATCATTTATAATCCATATGTGTAACGCATGATCAACATCAGACTTGTGTAATTGTTCCTTATTATGTTATCGCTATTAGCGAAGACCCCCTCTTAAGGTATATGTTCACACTTAGAAAAAATATGACACTGGTTATATTACCATGTTGATCATGTTGAGCATAATTGTTTATTATATAATAATTGTAATATCTATCTTAATAAAAAAAACAGATTTTATGAATATTGTTTTCTTATCTTTTTTGTGTTTTATGTGCTTTTTTAATACTGAGTTTTTACGTTTACTACTCTTTTTTTTATCGACAGACGATTATAAGTCAAAACTTAACTGGCAAAGTCAGTAAATTATTGTTAATCTCTCAATATATAATATTGTTTATTCTTAAACCTTGTAAACCACGCACATGTACATTTTTATTTTTCTTTATCATTTTTTAAATTATCATTCAATTGAATAATTCATAAAATCTTATTTGTAACTTTGAATAATTCCTCGGCATCTTTACCAAACACGAATAACAAATTAAATATAATTGTTTCAAAGTTGATAGTGTCATATTAATACCTTAAAATGTACCTTTTTTTCTCAATTAGTGTACATATTTATTGTTTTTATCTCATATAGATAAAATGAAACATGCTATTGTTGTTGGTGGTGGTTTGTTCTGTTCTGTAACGACTCCCCGGACAATAAACGTGTGAGACTATTCGCCGGTCACTAGTAAATCCCGGTTAAAACAGACCGGGAGAGACCGGGAATTACCGATAGGAGTACATCCCTCTATAAATAGATTTTCGGAATGTTTAGCCAAAATTAGGTCTTCAACTCATCATTCTATTAACAGCTTTAGGATAAATGTACAACAATAACATACCATAATAACCCACTGTGTACTACAAAATGATAAATGAAAAAAAAAACCGAAGAGCGCGATTTTTTGACGGAAAAGGTTATTTCATTTGAAAATGTTTGCATTGCGAAATTCTCCAGTTCGCTATTCATTCTACATATCGCGACATTTCATTTTTAATTAATAATCAAGCACCTTCATACCGATCGGAATGATCGGCTTTTATTATGACCGACTAAAAGGCTCGAGAAGATGCTGTCGCCCTTTCACAAAATCTGATTTCATTACATAAGAGGCGCCGCGCTTCGGCGCGGACGCCAATAAAATCGATGAAAGTTGAAAGTTGTTTTGGCTTTTTAAATATGGATTTTTATATTTCTTACCATGATTAGTTGTTGATATTTGTAGAAAACGAGTAGTATTATAGGTGAAAAAGGAAATGTACATGCTTTGATATTTTATTATTATCTAATATCACTTACTACAGTAGTGACACAAACAGAACAATGTTGCACTACTGTAATGTCACATTACAAGTCTTGTGTATATTGAAATTACTTTCCCTACGAGGTAGGCATTAGTGAAAGAATTTTTTTTCATCTAATATCTGGCCCTTCTCTCATGGACAGTGCATACGATAAGTATAATTATGCAAATTTAAACGATTTACAAAACATCCGGAATAATGTACAATAGTACTGTAACCCAATTTATATTCGCGAATACAAATTTTCGCGTTTTGCCGAGGTCGGACATATTCGCGAATATTAATTTCCGCGTTTTCTTGATTTCCGAATAAAAAATATTCGCGTATTGGAAAGTCCGATGGGGCCGTAAAATCCATTAGCCGACTATTAATCTTCAATAATTGAGGTCATTATTGGTGTCTTAAATGGGATTAACAATACGCTAGCCTTATGTTGTATTGGTAAATGAATTGTGATCACAATTCAGCAAAACATTTTCTCTATATATGTACATGTACGCATCGTTCGTCTTCATTTCTAAACATGTCGTTAAAAAGGTGGTTGATAAAAAATAAACCCTCAGAATGCAGGGATGTTTCGGCATCGTTTTTGCCTGATCATGATCTGGAAAGCACGCCAGAAAAGAAAAAAAATGATTAAAGCGGCAAACGAAGCTGTATTTGAAATTTTATCACCAAATCTCCAATCAGGTATCGAACCCACGCAGAGAAAATTATGTTATATGAGTCCGCAATCTAACCAACTGAGCTATACAGGCTGTTAAGTTTGACGGGTAAAAATCGATACTAGTATGAAACCATCTTGTATTTCACTGTTTGTAATTATGTACACCCAATACCCTTTTGTGATGCTCGATAGGTTTATACCACCTTTGTCTTAACCATTCACTCAAACAATTATTTTATAGGATCCAAAAACAATAGCCTTTTGTGATGCTCGATAGTTTTCCAACTTTTGTCATACGATTTATTCAAACATTTAAATATGAAGAAACTTAAAACTGACACATGCATTGTATAGTACCCTATACGGAACGTGATTGACAATAGGCCTACTAGTATTTCATAAATTGTATTAAAATGTGGATGTTTATTTTGATTGCTATATTGACATAAAGTTCTTTTGATATTTATGAAATAGTAGTAGTTTACTTAGTGTGTGTTTTTATTGCTTTATGGCAATATTCATAACAATTCATTACTTCCTAACAGGTGCCCGTAAAATTCGAATATATCCGGTCAAGTAGCTATGCATGAACAACGTCTAAAATAGAAATTTCTCTCCAATTTATTCGCGAAATCGTGCGGACTTATTCGCGCAAACAAATATTCGCGCTTCGTGGCCATCCGCGAATAAAGCGAATATTAATTGGTCGCGAATATTCGTTGGGTTACAGTACCTAATCTAAATAGAATAAAGTTTCCTTTTAAAAGGAAATGCTTGCACAGTTGTGCCTTCATCCCAACATATTTTAGTTGTTTTCATTTTTGTAAAAACGAATATTTTTGTCAAAACGATTTGAAATCTATTCTCTATTGTATAAAACTAATAAAGAAAATAATCAATCGTAAAAATACTAACGTGGAGATCTATCTATCATACTGAAAGGAAACAAGTGTGCACATTTCATTTCCACTTCGTTACGTGGTACCAATTAATAAGCATGTTCACAGATACGATGCGCTATCTATATATCATCACGTGGTAAGGTTAATGATATGCATGGGCTATTTTTAGATTACCTCACCAAGTTCAGTAGATCTAAATATAACTCGACCATGCTGTGATTTGGACGGAATACTACTACAGTCAACATCCTCTATTGTATAAAACTAATACAGACAAAAAACAATTATAAAAGAAACTAACTTTTGCGTCTTGAAAAAGAATTGAAACGGAACAATTTCGTTTATAATTTATTACGGTTTAAATCAATAAATCAAGTAAAAATACGAATCCTATTTATATAAACAAACTGGGATTACCGAAGTAACTAAAATAGCTTAGATTTCCGTAATATTACTACGTCTGATTCCGCAGTATGACGGAATCGCCCGAATTGTCACGATTGCAATCGGAACTACATCGGCTATTATCATTAATCCGAAGAGTGACGGAAAAGGCCGAAAAGTTGCGATTGGCACGATTGCAGCTGGTTTCCCGTTCAATCATGCACTTACAAATGTAAGCAGAAAACCACCTAACCGGAACAAGTTTTCCACATGAAATGGCTTTCCTCATATGACAGATAAATAGTATGTTACAGATAAAAAGGACTCGATAGTGGTTTCATGACAATAGATCAACATAGTTATGATAATATTTAGCTAAAATGAAACGTTGACAACTAAGCTGTCATGCTATATAGATTATTTTACAAAAGAAAGTACAGGGCGATGTAACACTGCACATTGGGGTCCTACGCCCAAATCGAGAAATTGACCCAAAGTACGTTAATATGCTACATATCAACGCACTTTGGGTTCCACAGTTCTGAAGGTGTCAACTGAGTTCTGCTTAAATACCGAGTTCGATCTGCGACATTGAAATATTTGAGGTGGAGATGACGGTCGATACATCAATCTTACTAAGTGCCATTTAAATTATAATCATGTGTTTGATGCTTAAGTGATAAGTGTTTTATTTATTTTACCACTTGCAATATCTAAAAATTGTGTCCATATCACAAAGAACTATAGTACATAAATTGTGAATGTATTCCTTAAAAATGAAAGATGCTTCGAAAAATATCCTGTTCTGTCAGCCATTAACTTGATAAATTATTGAACCCTATTTTAAATATGATGGGTAAAATGCAGTTAATATTTTTCCAAAGAACTCTAAATATACTCTATTGCAATGTTCTAGTGAAACATCAAGTTTCTCAATTGGACTATAAATAGTGATCTTTACAAATACACTAAATAAATATGCTTATAAACAAATTAAAGTTTTTTTGTAAGCTCCGTAACAACCGTTCGCCAGATACATTTTAAAAAGAGAAATTTTATTACAGAACGTGTGCGCCTTGGTTTTTCTTGGGTGATAGAGTCATTTTTTATTGAGTTTTCACTTAAAAGCATATTATGCCTCAGAAACATACTTCTTTAGAAAGGGCAAACATTAATTATATAATGTTTAAATAATAGTATCAGAGAAATGTAAGATGTTTGTTACATGAAAAATGTAATGAGAAATGTGAAATAATTAGTCATGAAAAAAGCAAAATGTAAACAATCTAGTATCTGACTTCAATGTAAAATACTAATTCACTATAACTGTACTTATTGCCAAAAAGCAACAAATATTGAAAGATATTTCAGGTAATTGGCCAATGAGTTATTTTTTGGATACTATAGAAGTACACCAAAATTAAAAAGTGTTTGAAAGATACAAATAAAAGCTAAATGGGCCTTTAAAACGTTATTTTTATAATCTCGGGGGTGGGGGTACTGCGTGAACTGATTTTATGCCATTTGTCTATTTAATACCTTGAATTGTGTTTACCATTTGCTTTGACTACAACATATTACATTGAAACATCATGAAAACTCATTTTTATTGATTGAATTTTTATGACCCTAAAATGCAGTCGTTTGCCTGATGTTAAAAAATGCATATGTACATGTGGAACGCACTTTGGGGTCAAAATGGGACCCAATGTGCGTGACGCACTTTGGGATCGGACCCCAAAGTACGTAACGCACTTTGGGGTCCGACCCTAAAGTGCGTTGGAACCCTGTGTGCGGTGTTACAGGGCGACATTACAAGTACTGGATAATGCAATACCAAATGTATGGATCAAACAAACGGTCATGAGAAAAGCAAAACATATTTCTTATACGAGCTCACAGAATATCCTTTCTTTATAAGTGACTTATATGTTAGCATTTTTATGTTTGCTTGATTTTTCTTGAAATTGACTTTGCGTATTGATAATATTGCTTGAAACTAGCAAAACTCGTTGAACTGGGAGAGAAGGCTTCAAAACACCTTATGACATGGGTGGTTATTATACATCAATTCAGTGATTCTAAACAATTGAAAGACATAGATAGTTCAACGCCATGCTAAATTGGTTTAACTTTTCCTCTCTAATACTTCATCCTTTATTCAAATCACTATTTCTGGTCCTGTATGGCATTTCCCTGTCAAATAATGGTCGCTCAATGGAAACAAATCAATAAAAAAGCATCAATTTAAGAAGGCATTTCTAGCAAAATACTGAATAGTAAGTAGAAATGGATTATTTGAAAGAACATCATAACAACTGTGGCTTTCTATGAAATTCAAAAAATAATAAAAGTTTCTTATTAAGCTTTATTTGATATAAGCTATCGATGTTTATAACCAAAAAGTCCATTTTACAAAATATATAGAAAGGCTTCAATTTTTAACATTTCAGCAAAAATCTGCCGCTCAATATAAATAAACAAAACAGGGGCATTATTGCCATATAAAGCAGTTATTAGTTCCACCTTGCAAAAGCAAGAAGGGGATTATGTCATCCCATGGAGGGGGTTTTGTCAGGGTATGCGAAGGGAATTCAGTCCCATGATACAATCATGAAAGAATGTCACACCTATTATTCGAAGCCAGACTTATTGACGCAGATCCATCCGCTGACCGTTGTGAAAAAATTCCATTAGTGGTGTATTTAGGCAACCGTAATAATTACGCTTTAAAGTGTGCTCTTTAAAGGCACATTATGCCTCAGAAATCCTTTTTTATTAAATTCTTAAGAAATGTAAAACACATGTTTAATAATGTTTTAATAATGGATTTAGAACATGTAAAATATTTAACAGCTGAAGAAAGTAGTGCTGAATGTGCAGTTATGTGTCGAAAAAGTAGCAAAATGTCAACAAATAGTATTTTGACTTCCATACAAAATACTAATTCATTATAATTATACCAATTGCCAGCAAAGCAAAAGATGCAAAGATAGTTCATTTATATGGCAAATAAGTATTTTTTGTGGAACTTGTAACAAGACACCAAATATTTAAAATTTTGAGAAATAAAAATGCTAGGATTTCTGACGCATAATGTGCCTTTAATCAATTTTAATTACCGACTATTAAGAATTATGCACCGTGTCCGATGTTGAAGATGGCAGCGATGATTTACACGAATACTCTACAGTATATGTGCATTTGTCAAAACATCCAAAAGATTGTTTTTCATTAATTGTAACGTTACATTATTTAGAGCCTTTACCCAAATCGAAAATACCAGAGTTTAGCTGTAAATACCGCATAGTGACAACACAGCTATTATCAAGGCTTAGCAAGCGATACATAATTTTGTCCGCCCTATTATTTTCACGGGAGGGCTTTTGTCCTACACTCATGATTGGCCAAAGTGCAGTAGATTTCGTCTAACACATTATTCGGATTTCGATAATTCGAACCCATCGATTATTTTAAGTCAATTTTCAGACCCCGGCAATTCGAATAATCGGGGTTGGATTACATATCTTTACATGTTTATTTTATATTTACAAAGAGACTGTGTAGCAATAATTAACATTTTCTTATATCAAATTTAAGCATAGAATATATTTAAGCATAGACAACCGACCGAGCGTCTAATTCCTCTGAAATGTATTCTTACGCGGAACTTCTTTCTAATATTATCATAACGTAAATATATTCTTAAATGAAAATTTGTTCTAATATTATCATCTTACTTGCGGCATCCAATTGTATTTGGTAAGTAGTCAAAATAACATTTTATTTTGTCATAATTGCGTTCAATTTTAAATATGTATTTTACTTTGCAAAAAACAAAATAATCTATGGAAGGTATTATCCGCCACTCTAATTAATATGAATACATTGTAATTAATATGAAGACATTCTTATTATTTTGAAGACATTCTTATTGAAAGGAAGACATTATTATTATTATTATTATTATTATTATTATGAAAACATTGTTATTAATATGAACACATTAATATCATTATGCAATATTAAGATGTTGTACTTGCTGACGTAACTCGAGTTCTTATTGAAATATGCGAGTATTCAATTTACACTTCAATTCTAAGGCTGTAAACATGCAAACTTTAAATAGATATTTAATTTGCTGGCTTTCAAATATTTTTCCTTTATTTGAATTTGCTTTCTAAAATTAATTTAACACACAGGTGGCGCTACAGTTATATATTCACGGTAAAGTCCGTTTTGCGGTTCAGATTCAGTTTACCAAATTACGTCCCTTTGTTTTAAAATTTCCATTTCCACTATGGAGGAAATAAGGTAAACATATATACAAAACGATTTAAGCTATTTTTGTATTTATTACTAAAACTCTGTGGGTCAAATTATATTTGAGAATATAACTGTAGCGCCACCTGTTAGCATAATTTGGGTGTCACATATTATTACACCAGATGTCGCGACGTATTATGCTTGCTGCATTTGGCTATCGGCTATGCGTTATTCTACCTTATGACAATCGTCATTCAAGCTGAGTAAATAGACCCAAATACAAACAGTTGCAGGTTAAGTTATTGCATTAATATACCAGATCAACAAATGAATAATAATTGATCGTTAAATAACGATATCACTTCGTTCGTCCGCTCGAAAATTAATTTCTTAAAACTCTGTATATAACCTATAACCTATGCTTAAAAGATGTTGCGAAAAAACATCATGTTCTGTCAGTCATTTACTTGATAATTTTTTGTGCCATATTAAGCCCCATTTTAAATATGATGGGGTTGAAATAAAATGCAGTTAATATTTTTTCCTAAAAAACTATTGCAATATTCTGGTGAAATATCCAGTTTCTATAGATCAGTTATTAAGTTTATCAACAAACTTAATTAAGTATAGGTTATGGGTTATATACAGAGTTTAAAGAAATTAACTTTCGAGCGAACGAAGTATTTAACCTATAACCGACTTACAGTTAGCCCCAGTTAGTCAGAGTTACAGCACTGTATGGTAAATATTTCGAAAAAATTTAAACAAAATAGAGGACAAACTTTGATACAGATTCAGAAAGATAACCCAATTCCAGAAGCTTATCCTGGTTCTTGAGTGTGCACTCGTACGCGGGACCTCGATTTAAAGTCTTATCCTAAAGACCGATAAGTAATTTTACTTGGCCAGGTGATTATAATAATACATGTATTTCTATCATGTTGACAATATTAATGTCAGAAACACTGCCATTTATTGTGAAAGATTTGCTATGGACATATGAAAAACTCGGGTGTACTTTTACTGAAACTTCAGTCTGTTTCTGCATTGCTTTTGTTTTTAAATTCTTGATTTAAACATTTTTTGTGGATTCATTGTATATTAAAATTAAAGCTCAAAGGTGATGTTTATAATTCCTTTTGACCAAAGTCCCTAATCCCAAATTTATAATCCGTCAAGCACTTGTTTAATGAGGCGTAACAAAATAATGAGCACGCATACGCATTGCGTAAATAGGTGGAGTCCATTAAATCGGCATATTTAACGTATAAAGTTAATACATACAGTTGAGTTACAGCACTGTATGGTAAATTATTTCGCCAAAATTTAAACAAAATAGAGCGATTTCATTGGCAGAGAAACTTTGGCGAACTGTAAGTTTTTTGTAAGCTCCGTAACAACCGTTCGCCAAAGGCTTTTAGAAGTGGCAAACATGAAATTTTAATGTTTAAATAATAGTATCAAGATACTTGTTACCTGAATAAAGTAGCGATAAATGAAAAAAAAAATGTCATAAAAGTAGCAAAATGTAAACAATGTAGTATTTGACTTCCATATAAAACACTAATTCACTTTAACAAAAAGCAACAGATGAAAAAGATGGTTCAGATAATTGGCCAATTAGTGACTTTTTGGATGCTATTGAAGTACACCAAAATATAAAAAAAAGCTTAAGAAATACAAATAAAAGCACAATGGGCCTTTAAAACGTTATTCTTATAATATCGGGGGGATCGGGACCCGACCAACCCGTCTGGACCCCCCCCCCCCCCCTGGGAACTTTACATTATTATATTTTCTGATCGCAAATCAAGCAATACAATGCTGACATTCAATCTCTGGCACAGCGCTCCACGACAAACCTAACAACATGTAGTTCTCAAAACAGCTTAAAATTAGCGATGTAAAAGAAAGAAATATTTTTATTTTCTTACAAGTATCCAAAAAATTACAACGCGTTTTCAAAGTTTAAAAGTAGTGTTGGCTTATAGAATTTTCAATAAATGCACAATCACAAATTACACGGATGAATTCATTTTAATCAATGAAAATGCTATTTTTAGCGATGTCGATTAAATAGTGGAATATATACATGTCAGACTGTTATGCTAAATCATTTACATCAGTGTTTAAACAACAGGTTTATCGTGAACAAAATACCTCGAAATTAATCAAGATTACAAAGTTGAAACCCTAAAATTCTATAGAATCATTTGAGTTTATTCAGATTTTCCTCGTATAACTTCGATTCCCCGTGGTGCAGGGGTAACATGGTCGTCCAAGGTGCGAGAGGTTTAAGGTTCAAATCCAGTCGAGACAACTATTTTTTTAAGTGTCTTTTTTAAGCCACGATAATTATGCAAGGATAAAGTGTGGCTGTCATAAAGAATGAACATAAATGATTTTTTATGCAACTCTGGTCATGCATAATTCCGTATGTATCAAACGCAAACTGCTACAGTAAAAAATCTAAACTCAGTCGCTGCTTTGCCTCTATTCAATACCTTGATTATTGTTTGGCTTTGACTACAATATATTATTTGAAACATCAAAAGAATTTATTTTATTGATTGAATTTTTATGACTCCAAAGTGCGGTCGCTTGTCTGATGTTAAAAAATGCATATCTACCTGTTTAACGCACTTTGGGGTCAAAATTTGACCCCAAAGTGCGTAACGCAAAGTGCGTTTGACCCCAAAGTGCGGTGTTACAACCCTCGTATATGGACATATCTTCTTACCGACACAGATATTAAAAGGATATTTATTCGTTTGAGTGAAAGAGATCTATGTATTATTCAAAATAAGTTTTCACAAAATCTTACCACCGAACGAAGCTAAACATTTAAACAAACCCTTATCGAATTATTTATCGAGATCTGGCTAAAAATGAAGGAATTGCTTGTTCAAAATTACTATCAGGCTCATATGTGCTGATGAGATCCATAGGTGATATAGAAAACCATCTACAAAACTACGGATCACTTTCATATAATCATTAAATAGCTAAAGGAACAATTAAGGTTTCGTAGCCTTGGCTGAAAGTCCATTAACCGTGTGTTTGTTAATAAAATATCACTACATCAATAGGCTCACTATCTGATGCTAGCAATAGAAAAACAAAAATACTGAGTATATAAAAACGTAACAAATGAAAATTACCAAATCTTTGTAAAGCTATTGTATCATATAACTGTTTCCATAAATTATTTAAATCAATACAGATAAACACCACGTCAAGATTCCACAAGCGAATTTAATAGATTTTCACATAAAGGCACAACTATTTCTAATTGATTGTCATACAGTGAAATGCAAGTAAACTTCATCATTTATACTTTCGTGTCGAGTAAACAACGCAAAATCAAATGAATATTTGTATGACAATGGTAAATGAAGAATCATGAATATTTTTATAGCAACATAATCATAAATCATAAGTGTTTAAAATCAACATATCAACGTACCAGTAAGATATAAATGATATTGAATGAGTGTGGGTTCAATACTAATTTTATTGAACGAGTTTAATAAAATCATATTATGCGAGCCTCTGGCGAGCATAATTATGTTGCATTCAACGAGTTCAATAGATTCGTTTTAGCATTTAATCTACACAAATATAATATTTTATTTTTCACATGCCCAAAATTAGAACTGTATCATATCGACATATATGAACATATCTTCTCATCGGCATATATGTGTTCATGTACATCTAATCCGCATAAATATGTACATATATTTGCACATATATGTTAATCATTTTCTTATCGGCACAAATATATACATATCTTATCGTCAAATTTATAAACATATCTTCCTTTCGGCACACGTATGTACACATATTAATTAGCCGTGCATATAACTACATATCTTATTGGCATGTACATGTAAACATAGGGGGGCGTCCGTGGCCGAGTGGTTAAGGTCGTTGACTTCAAACCACTTGCCCCACACCGCAGTGGGTTCGAATCCAGACAGGGACTTTGGATACTTTCATGTGAGGAAGCTATCAAGCTAGCTTACGGAACGTCGGTGGTTCTGTTCAGGCACGTTCGTGCCTGAAATAATGCACGAGAGGGCACCTGAGGTCTTCCTCCACCTGTAAAGCTGGAACGTCGCGATATGACCTATACTGTGTCGATGTGACATAAAACCCAAAACAAATTTAAAAAAACATGTAAATATCTAATAGGCACTTATATGTTCATATTTACTTATCGGCAAATATGTGTACATATCTCATCGGCACATGCATACACATATCTTATTGGCATGTACATGAACATATCTTAAACCCCATCTGAATATTTTGAAAGACTTTAAAAGTTTAAATTTTTAGGAAAACTGTTTATATTTTCTACTCTTGTTTTCTACTCATTTCAAAATAGAAAATGTAGAAAACAAATCAAATTCTGTGTAAAGGTTGGGTGTCGTCAAGGGGGTCCTTTAAAGCCAAATCTTTTATCCTCTGTACTGATTTTAACCAAAAAAATTAAGGTAAAGGAATTAATCAAAAATTAAAAATTTGTCTGTATGGTACATTTTGTATTTAAATATGTATATGATATTTTAATTGAAAGATTTGACGAGTCTCTTAATGAAACAATAAATGAACGTGAAGATTTTCAAGATATTCAGGACTTAAAAGAACAACCTTGCTAAATCCATACCATATGGTTAAAATATCTCACTTACAAAAAAAACCCAGTGCGTTCCAATTGTCTCAGTGCATATATATAACAGTTAATAGTTGCCCATTTTCTTAATAAAGAAATCATTTGAAACAAATGACATATATCTTAACCTTTTGATCCAACAATGGTTGTGATAGGCAGATTTCAAGTTTAAAGTAACTGATCATAAACAAAACCTTAATACGAAAAAGTTAAAAAAGGTCATCGTCATTGACATTAACCTTGAGCTTTTGCCCTGAACGGGCATGGTAAGGTGCAAGTACATACAAAGTTTAAATGCACTTATCAAACTAAGTTTAAATAAGTGATATATATTACAAGTGTATAAAAGGTATTTAATTCTGCGTGGTTATCATTTTGTATGTTAATATTAATTAAAAACAAAGTAAAAGATTAAAAAGAGACATAATTTCAAATCATTTATTAAACGTGGAGGAAAATAGTGAAAATACGAACAAAAAGAATGAAAAAAAACGAAATTCAGGATTTCTTTCTTATATTAGCAAATATACACTTGTCAGTTACATACAACCATACGTTTGAAGTTTTTTGACATATCTATTTATTGACATTTACCTAATTGACATAAAACATTTGTAAGATGACTGATAATTCCTTTCTTGCTTTCACCGTAATTCTCTGTAAAATTTATTTTGCGACACTCTCTGATGTACACCAGGAACATATAAAGGTCAGTCGATGTAATTACATCAATTATATCAATCACTTTCTCATATATATATATGTTTAGAAAACAATAACGAAAAGAGTTTCATCGATAATATACAGCCTTTTGTCAAAGTTTTCGTTTGAAATGTTTTACAAACGCAATCCAAACTATATCAATCATTATTATACCTTAATAATGTTAAAAAGCCATGGTTACGTTGAAATTAGAATGACATACATATTTACTTCACAACAAGTAGATATGTGCTTAGGTTTTTTTTTTTGTATGACGTAGTTTTAAGGTAAAGTCAGAAATGTCTAAATAAAAGTTTAGATTATGAATTTATGAGTCATTAAAAGCAAAACCATTAAAATCTTCTGCTGACGTCCATATCTACCACAATATCTTATGCAAAATATTATGTGCAACTCTTCAAAGGCGTTTTTGTTTGTTTAAAACGCATAAGAATTACATATAACTCTAGATAATGCATCATTTTGCAAAATATTGTATATTTACTGCAGGGTATCTCAAAATACCGGATATTGGTGGCCATCTTAGCGATCATTTTGAATTTTGACCGCCATTTTGATTTTTAAAAACAAAAACAGATGGTTTTCTTGTAGAATTGATAGAACGATTATAAACATTCCTAACTTTAGTTATTATGCGGAAACCATTTATCTATTTTTAGTAATGGTTACCTTGACCTCAGGGGGTCCAAATGCAATACCAACTCAGGTCTTCATATAAGCTTGCTTAATACCAAGTTTGATTACAATTTCTCACCCCTAACCCTATTAATTGTATGGAAACATTTTTTTCTATTTTTAGTAACGTTGACCTTGACCCGAGGGAGGTCAAAATGCAATACCAACCCGGGTGTTCAAATATATGCTTTCTATATAGCAAGTTTAATCACAATATTTCATTCCTAACTCTTAGTTATTTGCGGTAAACCCTTTTTCTGTTTTCAGTAACAGTGACCTTGACCCCAGGGGGTTCCAAAAACAATGCCAACCAGGATTTCCACTTAAGGTCATATGCACTTGATGACAAAAAAGATTTTTGATCGACTACCCTTTGTGACCAACTACCCGCCGTGATTTATATATATATTTTAGCTACTACACACGCACTTATTAATTCGACAAAACGACGTATATCTATAATAAATATATATAAATAATTAACAAGTGAATTGTTGATGCTGCACATCAAAGACGCCGCCAAATGATGTTAACACTCACAGGTAATGTACAAAATCAGCCTCTATTACAGTTGAATATCCGAAGCACTAATCCATTTTTCTTCATGTTCTTGGTATGTGCTTGTTGTTTAATAATTAAACTTTTTGTGAAAAAGTAGAACCTAATGCATAAATTCACATGTCTGAAATTCTGAAACGTTTGTATGTTGCGACAAAGACTGAAAGGTCTAGTCGAAACAAAATAAATTGGATAACAAGTAAATTTTAAATGATTGGTATACTTAAACTAAATTCAAGACAAAGACAGGGGTAAGGTTGCGTCGAGAATATGTCCATTTAAATATTGGTGATTCGCATAATGTTCCAATGATTTTGAGGACGAACTGTTCTGTTATTTTACAAATATGTCTGTAATATCAAATAAAAGTTATGAATACATTGTTAAATATGATCAATTCTTAGTTACTTATTGTTTACTTATTTACTACTTGATAAAACACAAGATTGCATATTTACCTGGAATGTAAGTATAGAACCACTAAATGTAATAAAAAATCTTGGATCGACAATAACCTATTGATTTGTGATACATTTTAAAATAAACGTACTTTTTCACTCAGTTTTATTACTTAAATATTAATATTTTCATGAATTAGCACACGTTTTGCCTGTTTGGCAAAAAAAAGCAAACAAATTTCTATTGCGCCCGTGGCGCCAAAAACATATCCGTTGAGTATTTTAGTCATACCCCTTGTTCCCTACTTTCTTAACGGTTGAGAGAGAACCGCCTCTCTGAAAGTGGACCAGGTTTAGGCTTTAATGTTGTAAAGAAGCAATATTGATTATAGTTGTCCTAGTTCCCTTCCCGGCCCTCCGTCAACGAAGATTAAATGCTAGCATACAGAGCATCATATTTTTGGCGACAATTTAAGGCGGACCGTAACAAATGAAGTGAGTGACACTGCCTCAGTCGTTACCTCTCTTAACCGTTAAGTTTTAAAACGATCGACTATAGACTGGCTCATTGACACGTTATTATTAGGTAAATAAAACTAGATAATGATAAAAAGAATATGATATTCAAACATGGCAATATCACTTCAGTTAAACGTTTATCTTAATTCCATAAAGATCCGTGAAATGTTGTACATCAGAAAAGCTATTTTTATAAGAACATTTGAAAAAGTGTGTTTTGTTAAAACAAAAAAAAAATACACAAAGCAAGACTGAAATTGTCCACATTGCTGAATAGACGAATGCATATCTACTAGACGCCGCGTGAACGCGACATCTAATAATGTCATAACTTAAAACGTCAAAAACGATTTTAATACAGCAACGACGAAACATAATGAATCAATGTTTAGATATTGAATACACCTTCTATGAAACAATATAATGAAGTTTCGATCATTGTTTCTATATCAATATTTGCAATCATTATTACTTTTATTGATTCTTACTGATAATCATAATAGAGAAGGCTTATCTAAGACTTCAATGAATACATTATTGACGTACGTACATAGGAATATTTACACCTTTTTAAAGAACGACTAGTTGCTATGCAAATTTGACCGGAATTATAGTTTTCGTTTATGCCTTTTACACTTAAAATATTTGCTTTAAATTGATGCTTTAAGGCTTTTGTAGTTTCTGGTTTGATGTAGATTTTTCATAATTGTAACCTATGTATCAACGATATATCATAGCCCATACATAAAGATTCAATGAAAAGATATTTTATTTGTTAAAATATTATCCATGTCAGCGTATATTGCATATGATAAAGCAATTATTGACTAGTTAGTTGTTGTATATGATGTGATATTCCATGGCAGAAAATCATATTGACCGAGGCGATCTCATCTACTGGTGAATATCATAAAATATTCAATGGCTCACTAGTCAATAATTGTATAATATGACATTGAATTTGTAACACAATGTATGTCCCCGATTTACTGTAAATAGGATCTTTTTGATAAGAACCTCCAATATTTTCTTTCCTTTAAATTATATACCATCGGATTCACACAGCGACGAGTTGTAAGCTAAGGGTCTACTTATTTATTTGATTTACTAGTTTAGATACTAACCAAATAAATAAGCATAATTTGCGTAATATTTTCGGGATTTATTCTTGTATACAGTGTTTGAAGCTCATCTGATGAAATTAAATTTCATCTTACACAACAACAAACAAATTTTAATACCCCCAATGTAATGATGATCATGCTATTGAGTGTAAGTTCAATACTGAATTTATTGGACGAGTTGGATAACATTATGTTATGCAAGACATGTATACTGGCGAGCATAATACCATTTTATTCAACGAGTTCAGTAAATTTAGTATTGAACTTACACTAATATTACATTCTATTTATCAAATATAAAAAAATGACTTTTTGAAGTGAAAAAGAATCATTTTTCATTGACAATATCATTTCGCGCGTTTTACGCTATTTTTGTGTATTGAAAATGACGCCACGTCAAAATATTATAATTATGAACTGTTGTGCAATATCATATTTACGAAGTCGCAAAAGCGGCACGGGCGTATGATAAAAAAAATTTATGAGTTTTGACAATGTAAATCTCTTGGGACGACAATTTGACATCTAATGCATTTAGAAAAGATCAAATTATGAATCAATCCAATTTACAGAGCGCCAAATCAATGATTGTGTGAATGTATTTCATGTAATCAAATATATTTTTCTTTGATATGACAATAACACACAGAAAAATGTCAATTTTCAGTAGGTTTGAATTAAAAAAGGGGGAAATACAATAGTTCAGATATTTTCAAAGCAATTATTACTTTACTATTTGTCTTCCCAGCCGTTACACAATGGATGCACTGATTTGATTGACAACACAGTAATACATTCATGAATGACTATGTGCAAGAAACGTAATTGATTTGGAAACTTCACACACGGAACTGTTAAAATGATAGATTTAGACAGTAAAATATATCATATTAGCAGCTTTTCAATTACCAGTAGTCAAGACGAATTCAATATAGGTGGTGCGCTCTAAATTTCCTAAAATGTTATTTCTTGACAGTGTAAAGATTCAAAAATATACAATAGAGAATATTACAAATATAATTACTAAAATTAAATACGATAAATGGAAGTCTTGAAACCATCAGATGCGGGTGCGTGCATGAGCCTTCTATTCATATAGCACGACATGTATTATTTTTGCGTTGTATGACGTGGAATTTGCTACACTTAAAATAAAGACAATAGTCAAAGTTAATCTTAACAGTTTTATTTTTGGTTAAATAATATTTTTTTACATCGTCTTTACAATTAAAATGAGTTTTAAAATATAGCTTTCGTATCCTTTAAAGTTACAAGAAAGTAGAAAAGAACGTAACTTAGAATTAGCCAAAACAATATTTAAATTGGCAAAAGTGAGTTTACACTGAGTGGTAATGCGCGCTTGGACACCGTGCGCGTTTTATTTATTATAATTGGGTATTTTTTTTGGCTAATTGATTATGCATTTATACATGTATATTGACCAATGAAATTAGTTAAACTGATTTACGGACATATTCGGAAAACTATAGAATATTCAGAATTTGTTAATGGCGGACATTATATGAATATGCTAAGATTTTTAAAAATTCACAAAAAGTGCATACAGTAGAGGGTACTAAATGACTTTATAAGTTCAATACTGAAATTTATTGAACGAGTTGAATAAAATTATATTATGCAAGTCTCTGGCACACATAATATTATTTCATCCAACGAATTCAATTAATTTAATAATGAACCTACACGAATATAATATTTTGTTTATCACAGACCCCCCAAAAAAGAAAAAGATTCATTATTTCATTGACGCGCTTATAGTGTAACGCTTTTTTCCACAGAAATGTTTGTATAATGCAAATGACGTCACGTCAAAATATATGCATGGCCGTGCAATTCCATTTTTATGGACTCACAAAAGCGGCACGGGTAACGCTTGAAATAGCTTTTGTTGCCTGTGTCATTAAAACGTGGGGAAAAACGCATGTTAAATAGGATGACGTTAGACGTTCAGCGACTACAGGACCGATGTAATTTTTGACTTTATACTCATCATTGTGGTATAAATTTTAACTTTTGAAGTAAAGTAAGGATATTCTAATCTATAGAAATATGCTATAAAGAGCCAAAGGCGACAATGTTTTTATGCTCACAAGTAATTAACGGTCTGCAATGTATAATCTCATTCTAACTTTAGATTGGGGAAAATCCAAATAAGCCAGTGAGCATGATACTACACCCAGTAAATATGATTTAAAAAAAATGTTCTGTTGACCTTTTTCTGGACAAGTGAGGTGGCAGATTTATTTATATCATATAATAACTAAGAATAATAGGCTAAGTAATTGCATTTATCGGTTACAAAAATGATTCGAATGAATGAGACACATATATTTACATTTTAAAATCAAAGGGCTACAAGCTCTGTGGTATTTTTTTATCTTTGCAATCTAAATCTGCTGTATATCTGTATGTATTTTCCTGTAAAAGTTTATTTTTATGTACTATAATTGATCTTGCAGGGCACCAGGTTTTGATACATACGGAATTTTGCATGACTAGAGTTGCATCAAAAATCATTTATGTTCATTTTTATGTACAATTGCAATTGCGTAGCAAGCAAAGGGGTTCTTAACCATTTTTCTTTGATAATGAAATAAAATAAAAAGGTTCCGGCTCGTGAAAATATCTTGCATTTTATCATGTTTCGTGAAAATATATTCCATATTTCACAAAAAAACGAAAATAAAAATCCTCATAATATTCGATAGATATTGGTCAGTGTTTATTCAAGTGACTTTTACGAAAGTTAATGAAGTGCCAGGTCAATATTGTTGGACAATATTTTCTTTACGATAAACCTTTTGTTTAACATTGATGTAAATAATTTAGCAAAAATCTTCTCGCTAAAACAGTCCGACATGTATATCCCACTACTCGACAGTCATATTTATTTGTGTAATCGACATCGCTAAAAATAGCATTTTCATTGATTAAAATCATATCCATCCGCGTAATTTGTGATTGTGCATTTATTGATTCTATAACCCGAAGCTACTTTAAAACTTTGCATGCGTTGTAATCTGTGAGATACTTGTAACAAAATAAAAATATTTCTTTCTTTTAAGCTGTTTTAAGAACTTCTTGTTGCTAGGTTTGTAGTGATTAGCTGTGTCAGAGATTGAATGTCATCTTTGTATTTCCTGATCTTCGATCAGAAAATACAAAAATCATCCATTTCTCTTCACGAAGGTTAAATCTTTAAAACTATATCACAATTTTAATCAACTGATCATTACATTTAAACATAGTCAAAGTCGATTTTATTTATTTTTAAAATAACACAGAAAAGTTTTAGCAAGAAAAATATTTTGTACAGTATAGTGGCATGAATGCAAACATTTTACCTCCCACAAGCATGCTTTAAAAGCTGTGGCATGCCGATGCATTATGTATAAATATGGTAAATATCAAGATTTGTAAATATCTAATAATTATTGCTGTAAGACATATTAAAAACTGGTGCGTGCATATTCCGATTATCATGTAATCATCGGAAACTGCTTGTTAAGCCCGGCCATTTCGCATGGAAACTTTAGTTTTTAAAGACATTTACGATTCATATTTTAGACTTTGTCAAATATAATGATCGTTGTACTGCGAAGCAAATATTCGGGAAACAGACAGTGCAATCGCCGAGACATTACACCGAGACACTCTAGGCACTATATTAAAATATTTACTGTGTGAAAAAAAAATGGGATGACGGGTGGAGTGTACAGATTTTGGCGGATTAAATTTTTAAGAATTGTTGAAGTGTACGATGTACCTGGTCCTGGCAAAAAATAGGGTAAAGACTTGTTTTCATGGAAAAAACGGCATTGTAAATGGAAAACAATTAATGTGAAATAGTTTTTGAACATTGAAATATATTCACTTACGTCTAATATATCCGGAATTACAAGCAGTACACTGACCGTCGGCAATGTTCGGTGATTGAAGCCGGTCATAACTGTAATTCTTCCACGTAGGTCGTCCCCGACTAACGTACGAGTTATACATCACAATATCTTACTAAACGAATCTTTTCAGACTCGTATATACCATTATATCAATTTATTTCCCCGATCTTAATCCGCTACAATTTTGTACTAATGGCTTTTAAAACGTGTTACCATCTACTAACAAATCTTTATATCTAATAAATCAAAACACTTTTTGTCAATGCAGTATGAGTGAGCGCATTTAAAAACAGCACACACCTTCCAGTAAAATGTTTCAGTGAACTCGCCGGAATGCCATGTATCGCACTTTTAAATGTTAAAGCACTTTCTTAAATTGCCAAACTATTTGCAGCAGCGGTCAGTACATCACGGTATTCGGTCGTAAAATCGCCAAAGTTCAAACCTACGTTTGATAGCGATCAATAATATCTCAAGGCTTTCTTGATTGTAGCGGATTTCCATAATGGTGTTCTTAGCGAAATAAGAGCGCTGCATGATACAAACAAATAGTATTCATGAATGTACGATGTACAATAATGACCAAAGATAGAGTTTTTGTAGCATTTTTTTCTAAATAATTACGTGAATAGATAAATCTCAAAACAGACACAATAATGAGTGTAAATAAATCTGGGAAAAAATGTGATCCTTCGACTGAAACCCCGATTTAAATGCTTTAAAACAGTCTTTCAACATAAAAATTAATTCTTGTTTCAAGAAAAATAAGTAAAATGTATGATCAATGTTAAACTTATTGAAACTGCGATCAAGTTTAGATTAATGCACATTATATTTGTTCATCGTTTATCTATCATTTGTTTGCATCTAATACTATATAATTTAGAAAATGCATACAATCAATAACGTTTTATGTAAGTTTATTTCAATATTCCATTGGACCAAATGGTCCATGAGGATAAACAGACACATGATAAATGACAAGACAGGACAAAGCATACAATAGCATGTGTAATTGGAGATGGTATAGACGTATAGACAAAATTGTATATCATCCTAACTAGAAATGTGTCTCACGCCACGGATGCCCACGCATGCAGCCAGAATTTCAGATTTTATAATATTTAGTTCCAAATTTGTTTGCACAAACTATTTTTAAATTGGACATCAATATAAAATTTATTATTTCAAAGGGACTCCACTGAGGTTTTTTGACTTGACGGGACTGGAAATAAATTTTTGATATTATTACTCCATTTGATGTAGATCTATACTAATAACTTATGTGCAAAATTTTAAATCATTAGCTTGCTCCGTTTTTCCAGAAAAATTATTATAATAGTGAAAAATGACCAAAATTGAAAAGCGTTTAAACGCTTTTCACTCAAATCGGACTGAGAATAGTACAAACATATGATTTTCAATGTATTTCTTCAAAATATTTGGTTATATTTTATTAATATTTATGCTCATGTTTATCTATGCGAAAAATTAAAATTGCATGGTTTTAGGCTTATAAACCTCAGTGGTGTCCAAAGCCCTTAAAACTTTTCAATGTAAACACAAACCATTTTTATACAAAAGTTCAAGGCACAGACACTATTCAGTGTTAACCTTTTGTAAATTGCATATTTCACATTTATAACCAAAATAATGACTTCATAAATTTCCACAAAAGTATGAGTGCTGAAACTGACAATTCAAAATTTTCAAAGAGAGATAACTGTGTCCAAAACCAAATTCGAACTTGAACTGCTTATTCCTAAGATGTATCTTTATGTCAAATTTAAGTTGAATGTGTACCATTGGGGAGGTAATGAACGGAAACTATGAATTTCTGATTTTTTTTCAAAGTTCAAGAGGGATTACTCTGTCACCTATCAACAAACCATGACCAAATTCAAATTTGACCATTGTATTCTCATGACATATCCATACGTTAAATTTGAGTTGAATATGTACAACTTTTGGGGAGATAATGAACGAAAACAGAAAATTTCCTTTTTTTTAAAGTGAAAGGGGGCATTACTCTGCCAAAAATCATGAAACAATAACCAAATTCGAACTTGACCTGCCCATTCCTTTAACATATCCATATGTTAAATTTGAGTTGAATGGAATTACCGTTGGGGAGATAATTAATGGAAACTGAATATTTTATATTATTTTCAAAGTAAAAGGGGCATAAGTCTGCCAAAAATAATCGAACTATGACCAAAATCGAACTTGACCTGCTCATTTCTTTGACGTATTCATATATTAAATTTGAGTTGAATATTTACAATTATTGGGGGATAATGAACGGAAACTGAAAATTTCATATAATTTTCAAAGTGAAAGGGGCATAACTCTGCCAATAATCATCGAACCATAACCAAATTCGAACTTGGCCTGCGCATTTCTTTGACGTATCCAATATATATATAATTGACATAATTATCCATTGAGCTATAAAAAAAACAATATTATACATTGAGACTATTCGTGTAAAACAAATCGGCATTAAGCCTTATTGAACTTATCAATAATTTCTAACTAATAATGTTGATGTTTAACCTTAATTTAAAAGCACTGTTGTCGTACAATGTTCATACAAAACAAAATAAACATAATTCAAATTAACAATAATGACTTCTTATTATTTGTTTATAATCTTTCTTTCTTAGTGCAAAAGCAGTTTTTACAAATTTTATCTGATTTACGTAATTTGTATACATTTTCAGAATTTAATTATTCAATGAATTTTGGCAAATTTATATTTACAAATTTATATAGGTATTGGTTCATTTTAAATGTTGCTTTCAACGTATGTATTCTTATATTTATATTAATTCAATTAACCTTATCTTATACATGTACCTGGCATAGGCAGTATTTTCGCTCTTGTTGATACAACTATGGAAGCCAACCCCGTTATATGTACAAGATTATATTTTGTTTACATTTAGAGCCAGATTCAGCTCATTTAGAAATGGATACCACGTAAGTAAACAATTCACATACAGAAAGGTTAACTTGCGGATTCATGCACTGAAAAATATGTATACAACAATGTACAAGATAATAATTTTTCAATAGTGTAAGAAGAAATCCAAGAGCTTTATCGTCGCCTGTACTCTCAAAATATTTCTCATATACAAAACACGTTACAAAATCAAGTTGTCATAACAACATTGTAAACTAGTAGTTCAGTTACAATCATTGATATTTGTAGTCTATACATGTACATAAATTATGTAATATGTGTCTATCATCCTTTGAAATTATTTTTACATATAATTTATAGAAATACATGTGTTTTCCTCAACTTTAAGGATGAATAAATCAGTGGCTATGTAAGCGTAAAGTTAATATTTTATAATAGGAAGCTGCTACACTGTTCACACCGACGTATTGTTGGCAGTGACCTTCATTTATTGAACGCCGTGACTGTCTTATGTTATCAATGTTTTTGCTATCTTGTGAAACGATGATATTATTTTGTCATTTAAGCATATTATCATGTGCGATTTGCATCATATCTTGTCTAAAGACAATGCTGACTTGTTCAAACAGAGTGTTAACTTGTCAAATAATCATTATGACATGTGCAGACAACATGTTAACTTGTCAAAGTATCATGATGACTTGTGCAAACGACATGTTAACTTGTCAAAATATCATGATGACTTGTGCAAACGACATGTTAACTTGTCAAGATTTCATGATACACATGTCATCACAATAATTCGACAAGTTAACATGTCGTTTGCGCTAGTCATCATTACATTTTGACAAGTAACTATGTCATTTGCACAAGTCATCATTATACTTTGACAAGTTAACATGTTGTTTGCACAAGTCATCACGATACTTTTTAAAGTTAGCATGTTGTCTGCACATGTCATCATAATAATTTGACAAGTTAACATGCTGTTTGTACAAGTCAGCATGTTCCCTTGGCAAGACATGATGTAAATTGCACATGTTAACATGGTCAAACGACAAAATAATATTATCGTTTCACAAGATAGCAAAAACATTAATAACATAAGGCAGTCACGGCGTTCCATATTCATTATAATACGTATTTATATTGATGTCTCTTAAAAGTAGAACGACTTTTATTTTAAAATATTTATTTAGGTGTCCCTATTACTTGTTTTTACATTTTACTTTATAAATTTTGTTACATATTATTTAAATAATCACATATGAAATATAGCAAATAGACATTAAAGGATTAAATGAATGGATAGTGCAAAATCAACTAACTAATGATAAACTTTTTATCATTGATTTAAGATATTAGATGCCTAAAGCAGAATCTCCATTCTGAACAGTATTCAACACAGAATTTCGATAGGGCGTGGGAAGGCATTTTCCTTTTTTTTCGAATTTTGCCTTTTTTCTTCTTTTTGTTTTTTCAGATTTTGATTTTTTTTTTCTTATTTTTAACATTAAATCTGAAATTAAGAAAAAATTAAAGTTTTATGCATAAGTGGTTGCAATTGGATAGGCTAAATACTTAAAATGATTATATTTAGAAATCGGCAAGGCAAACTTTTTTAAAATTTCTCAAACGTTTAGATTTGTATCAAGATAATCATTATTAAATAATATTTTGATGCCACTATCTTATATGACAAAATCTTACAGATTTTCTTACCCCATCATTTGCTTATTTGATGTTATATGACAAGTACCTGTCTCAATAAACCATAAATAATCTATTCATAGACCTTTGTCATTGGTTTTATTTATACATGTAGTTATAAAAACTTTGATTCTTTATTAGTACATTTCAACTAAGAAAAATATAAAACAAGCAAAACTTTTCTTCAGATAACCTATTCTTTGTTGTTGTTCTATAAAACTGATACAAAAGTTATACTTCAACTGTCAATATTTTTTTTATAAAGATGGTAAACTTGTGATTTTTTTTGTTATTTATGTCCAGAATATAGCAGTTTATTAAAATAATGGTTAATTTGCTTTTTAAAAATTGTAAATTATACATCTAATACCTAAATACAAGAAACTATGATGAAAAACTATAAATAAAATATAAAACACTGTAAAAACGTTGTTAACCGGCCTTGGTTTAAAAAAAACAATTAATTGTGTAAACGTTTTCGAGTCTGATGCCAAATTTAAGTCCCACTTACACTGTCCCGGTAATGGCCACGGTATCGCTACGGTGTCTTAAGCCGGTGAACCGGGGTGTTCCGCGGTGTTTTTCTGAAAAATCAAATTACGTTTTCACATCCTAGACAGAGCCCAGATGTATTCTCGGTTCAGTAGCCGATATAGCACCGGTTATTTGATCGGTTACCGAAGGCCACTTGGCAGGTTACCGGCTTGGATCCGGATAGACGCAGTATGTTGCACTTAGGGTGCCCGTAAGGATAGCGTTGTGAGTATTAAACAGAGAGTAAATCACAAATACCATCACCAAACTTTTTCTTTCGAGACTTCAAATTTTGGTCCCCTGTATAAGAGCTTATACACTTGGATAGCATAAGAAGGAGAAGCTTCTTGGTTTTACCTTGTGCACTCTCCTGGTTTGTTTAATGTCCTGCTGGGCTCCTTGTCGGCGGCCCTGTGTTGCAGGATTGTGTGGGGTTTCCTTCGTTGAAATCCGCCCTTCCTTGTTAATCTTGTTTTTCATATTTTTCTGAAATTGAGGCTTCTTGCTGTATCTGTATCTTGCGCTGTCTTAAAAGATCTGAAAGGACTATAACTCTTCTGGAGGACTCGCCTATACGAACAACCGATGGCGAGAATAAAGAAACTTAATTACACACATATATTCTCTCATTCAAATATGATAAACAAGATCAACAAGGAAACGCGGCGTTCAATGAACGCAACCCCCAAGTTCCATTTAAAATCTTTTATCGAAAACTTTGATTTCAAAGTGTAATATGCCTTCCAAAACAGCCAGTAAAAAAAGGCAAGAAAGAAGTCAGAGGGGGAGGGCAAGTTTACCCAGAAAACAAGGGAAAAGGCTAGCAAAAGGGGGTGGGGGGTAGGTCATAAAGAACGACAGGAAAGAGGGAGAACATGCCATACGAATACCGTCCGACAGCTGGTTAGACATCGCACGGCTTTTGCCCGTATACTTTTAGCCTATATCACACAGAACACACGGCTTATACGATTGGCCACCCGTGTAGACCGTACATACAACAGAACTAACCGTAAGTTTAACCGGTCAGAATTGACATATTTTATTTAAACACCTAAACAACAAAGTTTGTGTGCAAACTATTTTAAATCTATAGATTTTTACGTAAAACAGAACAATATTTTACAAACTTCTGCAAAAAGCAACAATAGTCCGTTAAATGTGTGCATACGTCTGAAACAATCATCATTTTGTAAATGTTCTTGTTTGTTGATAAAAAAAATTTGAGTTACAATGTAAGGATACTTTTAATATTTAAAACTAGAACTGCCACTATCATGGCGTGAATACCCCCGCATACCACTTTGTCAGAATCAACAGTGGCAATTTAGAGCTCAAGGACAACCTCCCTGCCAAATCTGAGGTTACTAAGCCAGTGCATTGCTAAGTTATGTATTCTACATGAAAATGTCAAAATCAATACACTGCGGACAGGCATTCTTTAGCAATTGAGAAGAAAAGCTTTTTTTTGTCAAGGTCCCTGTGACCTTGACCTTTAACCCAGTGACCTCAAAATCAAAAGGGGTCATCTACTAATCATGACTAACCTCCATTCCAAATATGAAGACTGGGGTCAAAGGAATCTAAAGTTATTGGGCAGAGAAGCTTTTTATAGTCAAGGCCCCTTTGACCTGGTGACCTCAAATAGGGGTCATCTACTAATCATGACTAACCTCCATGCCAAATATGAAGACTGTGGGTCAAAGGAATCTGAAGTTATTGGGCGGACAAGCTTTTTGAAGTCAAGGCCCCTGTGACCTTGACCTTTGACCTGGTGACCTCAAAATCAATAGGGGTCATCTACTAATCATGACTAACCTCCATTCCAAATATGAAGACTGTAGGTCAAAGGAATCTAAAGTTATTGGGCAGACAAGCTTTTTATAGTCAAGGCCCCTGTGACCTTGACCTTTGACCTGGTGACCTTAAAGTCAATAGGGGTCATCTACTAATCATGACTAACCTCCATGCCAAATATGAAGACTGTGGGTCAAAGGAATCTAAAGTTATTGGGCGGACAAAACTTACAGGGTCGTGAACGTTATTGGTGATCACAAAATGTATAATTCAGTAAGTTCTTGCTTAAAGCCCCGGTCACATATTCACGGATAATGCCACGGAAGAGCTACGGTCTAATCGTTCACGGATTACTACGGAAATGTGAAATTCCGTAGTCCGCTACGGTTCCAGTACGGACACACAACGGTATGAGCACGGAGTCCGACGGATTTACCACCAAAAGTCCCCGGAGAGACACGGATTGTTACGGACCGACACGGTTTGATACGGAGCGACACGAATCAGGACGGACGCACTACGGATACACTACGGTCTGCTACGGTATAAGCACGGGTAAGTACGAATAAGTACGGTCTGATACGGAGAAGAACGAATTGCCACGGATCTATACGGATCTTATATATCCGTCCACAACCTCTTGCTTGCTCATTTTCAAAATGCCTCACAAGAAAAGAACACCTAGAAAACGAATTGCAGAGTTCAATGGTTTTGGCGAAGAGGATACGGCCTAATCGCGTCCGACCCCCGAGGCACATCAGGTCCGATTAAAGTGAATTTCTTGAACCTCAACAAGTTCGGCCATGAGAGCCTCATACTAAACATGAAGCTGTCTTCGTAAAAGTCCATCTCTAGTCCACCATCTCGTCTGTCTTCTCTTTCCTGATTAGATATGGACTAGTAATCATTAATGAAAAATGTTGATCAATACTGCTTCTCTTTTAATTATAAGATTTGCTGTTCATTTTACATTTACATTAATAATCGTGAATGTTTATGTTTTACAAATATGTAAAAAGCTCGTTAATCAATCTTATTATCACTTAAGGGCCAGCGTCCGAGGCTTATGAGCACTTCGTTTTATGTACATATTTACTCCAATTTCACGATCCAATGTTTGTAAAATATGGAACATTAGAATGATGTTATTCTATTACTTATGAATTGTAGTACGGTATTAATATAAATTTATTTCTATGCATGCCATCAAGCAGCTCGACCACTGCCTCCGCATTCTTAGCCATCAATATAAAGTTGCAGCCAGTAAATGGCAATTATCATTTACTTTATGTTCCCGCAAATATGTCTGTTTTTAACAAGAAGGTAGTATTCATACCCTTGAAAAAGTACATGATACTTAATTCATCCGTACTAAACAGTGGTGGACCGTACCATTCCGTACCGTTTCGTGTTGCAACGCAATAAACCGTATAAGACCGTGCTAATCCTTGCCTCTCCGTAGTACAACGTATTACGATCGTGGCTTTCCGTGACAATGCCGTATTAAAACCGTAGCTTATACGTAGGATAACCGTACAAATACGTAGTTCTCCGTACCAAACCGTGGAAATCCTTGACAAGTTGGTGCACTACGGACTAGTACGGTTTTCGTACGGACCAGTACGCATTAGTACGGTTTAATACGGACTAAGAGGGACACGCTACGGTTGATTTTTCCGTAGCAAATTTTTGTGCATGTTCAAAAATTGTCAAGGATCGCTACGGATATACAAGGACTACTACGATTGATTACGGTTACAATACGGAGAGCTACTGACCAGTACGGGTAGCTACGGACGATGCCGGAATTAATCCGTGGCTCTTCCGTGGGCGTATTCCGTGAATATGTGACCGGGGTATAAGATAAACTTAGTAAGTTATTATGTAAAATAAAATGTTTACTAGAAAATGTAATGAGATTTAAAAGCAGTATAAAATGTTTTGTGGGAGGAAGTATGGTTAAAAAGAACTAAAATATCTCTGTAATTTACCAAGAAGTTAGAGAACTATCCTGTACATTTTTTTTACTTATCCTTTACATTTTATCTCATAATGACAAGAAATATTCTTAACATCTCATTTTTGGAACTATCCTTTAAATTTTATTTTAGAATGACAAGAACTATCCTTAACAATTCTTTTAGAATTGTCGATGAGATTCCCAGATTCTAGTTTGAAATCCTAAAATGACCAATGAAAATTCTTCTCATATTCAGTTCTTTCCAGATAGGCAAACTGATTTTAGATGATTTTAGATGGCCTTCGGCCAAAAAAATACAAATACATAAAATATTAAAAACTTTATATATCAGCTTAACAGTTTTGGACCCATTTTAAATTCTTGCTTTGTTGCAAAACATTTTTATCTAAATTTTCGTCAAACGGAAATACATGTACAATGTTTCCTTATCTACATATACAAATAATTAACTGTCTTACCCTTTGATTTCATGTAATGCCGGATTATGGGGGTACTTTACCGAGACTTAATACCGTGAACCAAGACTAAAATTATATCCTGCTCTCCGAAATGTTTTTGCATTGGTCAAAACGTCTCGATGTGAAAGCATTGCAACGTTGCATTGCATTGTTATGAAACATTTGCTTTTTTCTAACTACCCATCTGTTTAAAACTAGAAAACAAGTTCGTTTTGAAGAAATCTATTTTTTTTTAGTTTAACGTGTGGCCTTTCTTTATACATTTGTATTTTGATAATAAATAAATCGTATGCATTAATGGAGAAACGACAATTTCACACCGTATTACCGGCGCCAGTGATGGCAGATCACTGCAGTGATGGCAGAAAGCTGAAATTTACCGCTCGGTACAGGTAGGTTATAAATTGGTTGGTATTATTATATAACACAAGTACGGCCCATTTCATTGCTATGAAACTATTGTCCATTGACTGGAGATACTATTAGGTTATTTTGGACTCGTTTTTCCTGTTTTTTAGACTATTTTGAGCAGGTTAAAAGTGACAAGTTTGGAAAAATCCTTGATAATGTCTTTTTTTTGTTCAAAATATCTCAAGTTTGAACTAAATGGCAGGATTTCGTGTTATTAATATAGACTTTCATCCATTTGGGTCACGCAAGCCAAATATCTATCCCGTGAGTCTTTTCTTGAAAGTTTTACAGACGTTCAATCTGGTCCGGTCGAAGAAAAAATGCTGCCGTTGTAGGCAGGTACTTGTTTTAAATGCTGCCGTCGATGGCAGAAATACCATGAAAGTGGCAAATGAGCTACCTGAGTGAGCAAATGGTCACTGTATGGATGTGACCTGGTTGTTTACTGGTGGCCTCTTATAGGGTCATTAGTCCTGTTAATTTTGGAAACGTCTATAGTAATGCCTAGCATAAACTCTTAAGGTACATTCATATGTTTTTCCCATACAAGTTAACTTATAATAAGAAACCCTTAGAGTAGCCCAAGGGTTATAATTTATTTAACTTAAGCAGAGGACAATACGGTTATGCTTTTACAAGTTTTGGGCATTATAGTTTCTAAGTAAAATATATTTTGAATACAAGTTACTTCCTTATATTAGAGAAAAAAATAATTAAATAAATAATCAATTTTCACAGAAGCAAATTGCTACAGCCAAATATTTGTTTAAGTTGGGTTTAAAAGGAAACAATTGTCAAATTGTTCTAAGTTACAATATGCAATCAAAATGTTGAAAGTTTGTCAAGATCTAATTATCATATATTTCTTAATAAGTTACGAAGAAATACTGGCAATATGTCGCAGATAACTTGATAATATTCGCCGATAAAAGGCGTTAAACCTGTGTAATAATTCTGTATCATATCAGAAAAATTCACATTTTCCGGCGTTACCGCGAAGCACAATTCACGTAAATCGGCGTTACCTCATAAAAAGGTCTTGACTCACATTTTATCAGTTTATTTTTAATTTTCTATATCACAAGAAGTTGGGAATATGTCACTTGCCTACCGAAAATCGAAATTATACGGTATAATTTGCATTATGTACTTATACTGATCTTGAAAAGTAAACACTCTTGATGAGGGATAAAAAGTAATGTCTTTATAAACAGTCTTGATGAGAGGTGAAGAGTAATGTCTTTATAAACAGTCTTGATGAGGGATAAAGAGTAATGTCTTTATAAACAGTCTTGATGAGGGGTAAAGAGTAATGTCTTTATAAACAGTCTTGATGAGGGGTAAAGAGTAATGTCTTTATAAACAGTCTTGATGAGGGGTAAAGAGTAATGTCTTTATAAACAGTCTTGATGAGGGGTAAAGAGTAATGTCTTTATAAACAGTCTTGATGAGGGATAAAGAGTATTGTCTTTAAAAACAGTCTTGATGAGGGGTAAAGAGTAATGTCCTTATAAACAATCTTGATGAGGGGTAAAGAGTAATGTCTTTATAAACAGTCTTGATGAGGGGTAAAGAGTAATGTCTTTATAAACAGTCTTGATGAGGGGTAAAGAGTTATGTCTTTATAAACAGTCTTGATAAGGGGTTAAGAGTAATGTCTTTATAAACAGTCTTGATGAGGGGTAAAGAGTAATGTCTTTATAAACAGTCTTGATGAGGGGTAAACAGTAATGTCTTTATAATCAGTCTTGATGAGGGGTAAACAGTAATGTCTTTATAAACAGTCTTGATGAGGGGTAAAGAGTAATGTCTTTATAAACAGTCTTGATGAGGGATAAAGAGTAATGTCTTTATAAACAGTCTTGATGAGGGGTAAAGAGTTATGTCTTTATAAACAGTCTTGATGAGGGGTAAAGAGTAATGTCTTTATAAACAGTCTTGATGAGGGATAAAGAGTAATGTCTTTATAAACAGTCTTGATGGGGGGTAAAGAGTAATGTCTTTATAAACAGTCTTGATGAGGGGTAAAGAGTAATGTCTTTATAAACAGTCTTGATGAGGGTTAAAGAGTAATGTCTTTATAAACAGTCTTGATGAGGGGTAAAGAGTAATTTCTTTGCAGTCGTATGCGGCTATTGATTTTTTTTCAGTTCGGTTAAATAAAAAAATATATTGGCCAGTTTTCTTACCGCGTTGGAAATCCTGTCAGGTATCCGCCATTATTGCATAATTCTACGTTACTTATTGCACGAATCGTGCGTTATTTTCACATTCCGGCGTTACTGGATATACACGGTGTTTTATAGTATCGTGTAACAACCTTAAGAGATTTCTCTTATCCCATCAATTGTCGTCTAAATCAATAACTCCCTAGCGTATGTTTTGGACAGACGATGTTTTCTTGAGGTGCTATGAAACACCGTTACTCTCTCAATATTCTGTATTATAAACTATTAAGAGGAAGGCCATGAATCATGTTTGAAATCTAATGGAAATATCATTCATCCTTGTAGCGAAGCTGAATATTTATGAACTGTCTGGCTTTCGACTGTGCTTGTATCATTTCCAAATAAAATGACACTTGTTGAAGCAATTATTATGGTTAAAAAGCAAAAACGAGACATATGGAAAATTATAACATGAATGTCGTTTCATAAATTTTTATTTGCGTAAATATATGTGGTATAAAATGACAATAAAAAAACTCCAGACATATGGCGATCAAGTCAGGAAATGACATGATTCTAAACGCTATCCACGGGAAAATAGGACAAACAACTCTTTATTAGTATGTAAATGTCTTCAATCTAAAATGGTTGATATAACATTTGTACATCATACATGTAGTTATATTGGATCAAATAATTGTGATTATCATGTATCTGTATTAGGGATCGGAACGAATACTGAAATCAATATTCGACTATAATTATTCACGATATATTCAGGTACATTCTGTTGTGTATCTTCAAGAAATTTAAATATGAATTTGGTGCTATCTTGCCATTAGGAATAAATATAAGCAGCTTTGACCAATCTCGATAAAAATATTCGCGAACCCAGAATTTGTTTTATAAAAAATTATTACATTCCATATATTAGAACATCTTCATCACCAGGAAAGGTTAAATATGAATAAAGATTTCATTTAGCAAATTTGTTCGCATTTTGTTCGCACGAGGAACTATTCTAATTCAATAAACATCAATGACAAGGGAAATAAGTAAGACGTACTTAATCAAAAAAGTAAAAGCCGGAATAGTCGATCTTTGCTGGTCATAATTTGTTTCAAGCTGATGTACTGTCCTAGGATGATAACTTGAGCCTTTGTTTACATAACAAAGACCAATAACAATGCGAAAAATAGGTTAGGCAGATCAATGCCACAACCTATAAAAATGAAAATAAGTACATGTCATCATATGTCTTGTTAGCGCAGTAGGTAGAGGAACCGTGTCAGTAATGAGTTTTACCCGTACAGGCAGAAGTTCGACTACTGGTACGACACATTTTTTTTACCTCAGAAGAGCTAATTGTTCAGAAAACAAGTTTGACCGGATTTTTCATATACATACATGAATATGATATCGAATATTTTAGTACACTGCGATCAAAAAATACAAAAAGAAAATAGAATGGAAATAAAAAAATATATACTATAAAATATATATTATAAGAAGAAAACAAAAAAGAAATCGAAAAATAAATAAAGAATAATGATAAAAAAACAGAGTAAGAATAAAAATTGTGGTTATAAAATGACACTAAGTGGGGTTCGAACCTATGGGTACAAAACACTAATAGTTACAATTACTCCGACCTACCGAGAGAGCCATAATGGTAATACACAAACGATTCTGTAAGAATAATGCTATATAGTATATGTAAGTGTTTACTTTTACGATATCGGATAATAATCCAGCTAACCCCGTTTTTCGACTTTCCCATGTACCGTTAAGACCAAATTATCATCTTAGGACTTTAGTACTAAATATTTCCCTTTGTTTTGGTTGATTTAACGTCGCACCAACACAGTAGATGTCTCATGTCGCTCAGGAAGCCAGCTGGATAGCTTCCTCACGTGAAACAACCAAAAGTCACTTGCGGGATTCGAACCTACAGTTGTGAGAGGCAAATGGTTTGAAGTCAACGACCATAACCACTCGTCCACGGACGTCTCATAGTTCGTTACATATGTGTGAAATGTTCTATGCGGATAAGTAATACTGACCTCTTAAATACTTGTAAAAGAGTGTCATAAAGAGGTGCCGTATTCAAAGGACAAAACACATGAAGCTTTTAGTGTCTCATATATGAGTCTTAAGTGCAAATACCTCATAGCATGGGTTTTAGTAGAATTCAACAATTATACATAATAATGGTGGAATTTTGAAACTTAACAAGAGCCACCACCGGGCGGGGCAACGCCCGACTTTTTTACTTTTTTAAAAGTAAATAAATAAACGGTTTAAACAATTCTTTAAAAAAAATTAAAGGGAAAATAAGTTTTTCTTTTTTTTATTATTTTAATAGACACACTTGTTTTTTGATTGGTTTGTTTGTATGAGTCATTTCTATAAATAAAGGACAAAGTTAAGAATATTTAATCAAAATTCAACCATTTGACAGTCAATGTCATTTAAAGGTCATATCTGAATTATTCCAAATGTCTGTTTGGCCACAAGTGTTGTTAAGTCCACGTATGAATCAAATCGGTGCATAAATAACAAAATTATGACAACTTAACCAAAATTTAATACTTTGACCTTGATGGTCAAGATCATTTAAAGGTCAAGGTCAGTTTAACCTTTAAGAAGGTCTTGTCCAAAAGGTTGTTTTGTCCCAGTATGAAAAAAAATCCACTGATTAATAACCAAGTTACAGCCAATTATAGCGATAATCAGTGAAAATTAAATTATTTGACCTTCAAGTTCAAGGTCAGTCATGAGTCAATGTCAGTTTGAGTTCAATATACATGATGTTTCTGACCAAAAAAATGTTGTGTCTAAATATGAAGTTAATCAATTAATAAATAACAAAGTTACAGCCAGTTACAAAAAAAAACAAGAGAATTTCATTAATTTCACATTGACAGTAAAGAACAATTTCAGGTCAAGGTTAAATCTGAATTATTCAATGTTTGTTTGGTACATGTAGCAAGTCTTGTTTTTTTTTTCAATTATAAATCAAATCCGTACATAAATAACAAAGTTATGATAATTTTACCAAAATTCAATTATTTGACTTTGACAGCCAAGGTCATTTAAAGCTTAAGGTCAATGTCAGTTCAGCCTTTTTGTCAACGTGCGAAGATAATTTCATTTATAAATTACCAAGTTATGGTCAATTATAAAAAATACCAGTCAAAATTCAATAGTTTAACCTTCAAAGTCAAGGTCATAAAAGAGCCAAGATCAATTTCAGTTTGATATACATGAAGGTCTTTTCCTAAAAAATGTTGTGTTATATTATAATTTAATCACTGTGGCTCGGCTGCGGAGCATGGTGAAGCCCTAGTGACATTAACAACAATAAATTGATAAGAATGACCATATGCCCTTAGTTAACTTCTAACAATCGGAGCTTATAACCAGTATCAGGTTGATAGAAACTGATATAAAATAATTGTATGTAAAGATAATAACATACAAGTATACTGCTTACATCGTATTTTAGATATCAAACATAATACAAGTTGCTATGGCAACATAGTTATTGACATTCATAAAGTTTCCGTATGAATTACTCACATAAACGGCAAATAAACATTGAACATAATTATGGTTAATTTCTAGATAAATTCTCATATGATATTTGCTCGCAACATGTATAAATACTGTATTATACTTCTGCTTATTTTAACATCGTTATTGTTTAAACTTTGCTTTTCTAATGACATCATGATAAGTAGCAAATTTCAGAAACTTTCAAATTGAAATGTCTGAGCATACACTATTTGTAAAACAGGCATTTTTCCAACATATTTGAATACTTTGAAATTTAACTACGGTATATTCGGTGTACGAAGGAAACAATATGAATTTTGTATGTCACAAAACAGATTGTTTTAAAAATCCTATAAACGTATCGGTAAAACAGATCTGTATTCCACAACAATTTGAACAGTGTATAAACATATGATCACTTTCGTGAAAAATTGTCAAAATCTGACCAACGTATTTTTGGAAGAAGATCTTCAAAGTTAATATGAAAAAATGCCAAGTCTCTAGCGTGTTTTTATCAAATGAAATTATTTATTAGTAGATGGTCACCCGGTGATTATATATTTGAAATATTCAAATCAATTAAACAATGTACACTTTCACTTTTAAAGTAGCATCTATGGAAAAACGACCACAGCCCCAAGCGACCATCAAAATACTTTTTTACAATAATGGTAGAGAATCATCTGATGATCATTTCTTTAAATAACTATCAAAACCTACAATTTTAAAGTATTTTAATGGACATTTCTTGAAAGGATGTCATTCAAAGAACAATTCTAAGAAGTAAGTTTTGATGTCATTAATACATTGGATTTAGAGATGATGTTGTTAAAAAGATGTAAACAAATGAACGGACGACGGACAGTTATTTTATATCCCAAGAGTTCACCTTGAACACGTTGTTCTCTGTTAAGAATTTAAGCAGACTAAGTTCTTCTACAGATTTAAGAAGGGTTGTCAATGGACAGTTTAAAAACTTGAGCTTTTCTGAAACACTTTTCAAATAACAAAAAGGATCATATTTGATTATATATAATATAAAATTAATACAAATAAGGGAAAAAAGAACATTCAGGGGAGATCACTGCGTAAAGATTGTCAAATGACAGGCGCATTAATTTTCAAGCAAAAAAGTTCCCGAATGGTCGAAGATTTCTAATATTGTTTTATTCTTTATAGATATACATGCTTATAGTAAGTTCCATGATTATTTACATCTGTGTTAAACAACAGGTTTAGCGTCGAAATAAAAAGAGTTATAAATCCTAATTTAGAATAATATGGTTTTCTTCAGGCCGTTAACATATAACTTCACCGTTATTGTTTAAGTCAAATAAACATTGAATGGGTTTGCACGCTCACTTAGGAATCGAGAGGTCTGGAGTTCAAATCCCAGTTAAGGCAACTCATTTTTTTTAATTGCTTAAGTCAAATAAACATTGAATTGAATATCAGTGTTGCAATTAGTCATATATCCAATTAACTACAGTTAAAACACTGGAAAGCATTGATGGCACTATAAAAAAATACAAATTGGTTTATAATCTCACAACCTTCACCTTTCTGACATTCTGAGACCCAAACAAATTCAGCGCCTTCTGTGCTTTGATTATCTATCCAAACGAAAACCTCAATTAAACCAAATGATTCATTATCATTATGTGTATTGTGCATTAAACACTGTAAACGAGCTTTGAATTTTGATCTGAATTCATGAAACGTATTTAGAAAATAAATTTGCATTCAACTTATGAAAAAAAATGTGTAAGCAAAATACTTCAATAACAACCAGTGTAAGTAGAATACGATACAGCTATCTTCTTTACTTCTCAATATAAAATGTTTGAAAAAGTGATAAATAAACATTTCATCGGGTAATGTTTCCAGTAAATGATAAAACTTATCTCAGGTTTTGATCGTTCCGGGCTGATGGAATTTTTCCCGTTACCAAACTGATTTTGATTTATTGCACGGAGCTGATTCAATGGAAGCGATCCAAGTTTTCAGAATAACTTATGACCCTCTCTAAAAATGGAATTTCCACTTATTTTCATAAAATAATAGATGAGTCTGCAGCTCAAATAACCCGTGGTTATGACAGGAAACGTCACTATAACGACTTTAATAGTGATTCTCATGTTTACCAATGTTTTATCTTCGAGTCGACAAAAACAACAACAACAACAAAAAACAGTCAGAATGGAGCATTTACATGATTTAGCAGGTGCGCGATGGCGTAGTATATTACCATTGTATATTATATTGATAGTTAACACTTATAAAGCCTCAAAACTTTTCAAAGTCATCCATAAAATGTTGATCCGACATGTTCTATCGCTAGACTTACTGGTTTGACATATCCATTCCTCGGTTTTATTATACTTTGTACTAATGATTAAGATGTTTGCCTCTCAATCTCAGGATTGTGAATTCAAGCCAAACTCGAGTCACGACTATGTTTCCTCATTTGATACCAGTACTGGTTAGTTCAAGGAAGCGAACTCTTAAGTGATTAATATAAGTTCGCAATCAAGCATAAATAAATATATTCAAACTAATACCTTGTATATTTATTAAGGGCCCTGGAATCATTTTTTTTCCAAGCAGCTATTAATTTAAAAAGAAGACATATTTTAGTGCAAGACGAATATATGTTCTTGTTTACAGGGATATTGCAGTACGATACTCACGGAATATGTTTTGCGCTTATTGTTTATCATATACTTTTAAAAATGGGTTAAAGACAGAAAAGGCCGGGTTGCATATGTACACCAAATATCATGAGGCTGTGATTTTACGAAAAGAAAATTACCATTGACCATTAATGTCGAAAATTTAACTAAGTAGATAAGCAGGTAGTGGATGAGCTACACACCTGAAATCGAATCCCACGGTATGGGACCATGTGTCAATGTTGTATGCCAAATAACAAGAGGCTGTGATAAGTAGTTTCTGAGAAAACTGTTACGAAAATTTCCTACCATTAAAAAAAATCGATGAAATATTTTTCATTATATACATGTACTTTTAAAAATTCGGTGAATTATTTGTTTATTATACACTTGTGATGATGATAATGATGATAATGCTGCTGCTAATGATGATTGTGATAAAGATGGCGGTTGTGGTATTTACGATTCCGTCATTGTTATTTGTCTAAAATAAACGATATTGTGCAAAACGGACTATTTAAATAAAAAAATCCACATGTGACGTATACGTTTGTATTTTCATTTAATGCGCATTTTCGGTAAGTGACAAATACGTTATAGTGAGCATAGAAAAACTCAATCAAACCGAATATGGCACATTTTATGTTCCATTTACGACTGAAGAGTGTGCCATATCCGATCGAACATATCACACGTCTTACAAATTCATACCGAATATGTCACACGTGTGCCATATTCGGTTCGTTCCATAATACCGACAGGGCTTCGACACTTTATACTTTTAATTAATATGCATCAATTAATAGATTTAGTGTAGCGTTTTTGTTCTGGTATAATATTCAAATTTGCAAACAGATACATACATTTAAGAATTTGATGACTCATTCAGAATTGCAGTCAGATACACGCGTTTTCTTGTTTTTCCTTATAAAAATAATCAATCCGGTGCCTTTAATATTTACAAGATTATTATAACAACACCTTCTACAACTTGGTTACTGGAATAACATTTAACTAAAACCATTTAATTGTTGCGGAAGGATGTCTTACTTCTACAACATATGAAAGTCCTAGCTGAAAAACCAAAGATAACAATGTCTTTAGTGGCAATTTATGCGAGTGTTGACTACTTCACTAACATGTGTAATTTGGATTTCTATTAAAACTGATTAAAGACTGCTAACAAACCTTATAAAGTTGTACAAAAATGTTCCGTGCAAGTAGAATATTCGAATACAAAATGACTTCAATTTTAACATTCCCTTATATAGCTGTCAAGCTCATGATCCATTTTATCTGGAATCAATCCTATGCTTTAAATCCAAATCAGTTCGAGAACGGATAATCTGCCCTGAACGATCACATGCCGTGTATCTCAACTGACATTAATCTTCTTCGAAGCGGTACGCTCGGTAAGTGACAAACACGTTATAGTGAGCATAGGAAAATTCAATAATAACAATAATTCTATTATTGTTAATTCTTTCTTTGAAAAGAATTGACAATGTCGTTAAGAGATAATTCCTCTACATAGGGCCGTTTTGTAAAGGTGTCATTGTATTTGCACCTGTGTTTACATTCATAAACTAATGATTTTTGCGGCCGTAATTTCCCCTGCTGGTCATCAAAAGATTGATTCCATGGCTGATTTATTAAACTTCCCTGATGTTTCTAATATACGAAATGCAAATGATTTGTAATTATACAAAATTGATTTATATAACCGCATTATGAAACGACATACATGTAGTTATAGCGATAATGACCTGCCAATTTGAGAAGCATCAGGACTTTTTGACATGTTATATCATGGGCCTTATAAATATCCCCTTCACAATTCTAAAATACAAGGTTCATAACTGAAAGAATTGCCTCTCACACTAGGGCAGCGTTCTCGCAGTGTCCAAAGAACGCCGAGGTGGGTGCAGTAAAAATTATATCGCAAACATCGCCGCAGCATCACCATAGCATTGTAGTGGCATAGCATAGAACGCCGACCGACGGCGCGCATTTTGAGCATGTTCAAAACAAACGCCGTCACTCGGCGTTCTGATAAGAGAGGAGATACATCGCAGTAAGGACGCCTTAGCAACTTAGTAGGATCGCGGTGGTTATCTACGGCGCTTGTACGGAGATTATGCGGCTTTTCTACCGCGCTTATACTCCGTGCGCGCCGCCGTGTGAGTGCTGCAAAAGCGCAGTGGAAGCGCAAAGCACAAAATAGATTTGAAATGTCGTGGTTATCCACGGCGCTTGTACGGAGATTATACGGCGTCTCTACCGCGCTTATACTCCGTGCGCTTTTACGGAGTTTATGACGAGTTCAGCGCAGTGTGAGCACCACGAGAGCGCCGCCGTGTGAGCGCCGCAAAAGCGCAGTGGAAGCGCAAAGAACGCAATAGAATTGAATTGTAAAATTTTGTATGGATGAAAAGTTACGCTCACTGGTCAATAAATAATCAATGACCGATGCGCCTCTTTACATGTATCACCAATTCTACCGTAAACAATGCCTTCACATGAAGATTTGCATAAATCAAGGAGTGTAATACCTTGACTGTTCTACAGAGGCCCGTAAAATGTGTTCATCAGGAATATAGTCAGAATAGTCTGTATATGAATTTAAACAATCGTGTGTATTGTAATCATGCTTATTTCCAACTCTGCTATTATAATCGCCCACAACACTAACCGTACCCTCCTGACTGAAAACGGAAATATCATTTCTAAAAGTTCAAATAAATCTGTATTAAAATATAAAATATCATATGCAGACGAATCTTCACACCGCAAATATATATCATTTTTAATGTGGAAAAAATATGATCTAGCTTTAACTAGATAATAGTATCAAAATGATTTTGTACAATTTCAACAAGTTCTATAGTATAAAACAATAGCACCACTGTTACGTTTTCCACTACGGTGCCTAAAATTTTCTATAAAAATTATGAGAAGTGTAACCAATAAAAAGAACATTGCTAGAAGAACATGTCCATGATTCATATAAAAACATATATGATATCATTATTTGAAAGAATATTCAAAAAAGTTAAAACAGTCTATTTTGTCCCTTGTTAGGCCATTAACATTCCATGACAGAATTTTAAGTCCATACTCTAGCTAGCCCAGCAAACACATGACGTTAAAATAACGTCGGATTAATGTTAGATTTTGGTCACGACGTCGGCGACCAAAATACGACGTAAATCTGACGTTAAAATACCGATGTCTAATAGACGTTTCTTTTTGACGTCGTACTAACGTCAGGTTATTGTCGGTGTCCTGACGGTAGACAAAAAAAAATAACAAAACATAATCCTTATTCGCTGTTGTAATCATTTAAACTTTTTTTCAAATGTTATTTGGATTAAAAATGAAGTGTTCTTATATAAATTCAGACCAAGATCGCGGCGCTGCAACCTAATAAAACATATAGGTGGCGCTGTATATACGCAAGTTACATGTGTTATTGTTATGAAATCTATTTATAGCCACAGATCTGTTTACAAGTTCCAATCATTTAACGTTGTAATATTATCATTTGTGGTACATTATATGTATCAAAATTACGAGTTTTTAATAGTGCTTTAACATTTAATCATAGTGACAGAAAAGGGAAAGAAAACATAATTAACCTTTAATTCGAATCTAAAGTCACGTGGATGGAAATTCAAATTCGTAGGCGTTTCGTTTTGGCTGTCGGTCAGGAATCGGGATGCATTGATAAGTGAATATTATAGATTTTCTTGAACAAAAAGGTCAGTTCAATTTATTTAGATTTATTTCTACTTTGTATTTGATAAATAATTACATGATTGCAAGCGCTCTTAAATTTAATTATCATTATTTGAACAGCTAAAGTAAAATGTCACACAAATTCGCGATAATGTCTAATAATAAATCTTTTTAAAATTGACATGTTTTAACTCTGCTTGTGAAGAGTTTATAATATGCCTTTCAGTACTACCAAAGAGAATGCTTAGTTTTCATATTTTTCTTAAACTGTGATGTTTTTGTCCGAGTTAAAATCTGAGAATCGAGAATGAATTTGTACGATTTCGAGCATTTCGGACCAAGACGTTTCGGTCCCAAATAACCCAAAACGTTCCGGTCCCAAATAACGCAAGACGTTTTGGTTCCAGACATTTCGGCATTAAATCTTTAATTTAAAACTATGAAATATTTAAGACTTGCGTAACTGTTCTATTTCAAACGTAGAATATATACATAAGTTAGAATATAATTTTCTTTTCAGGTAGTTAAAGTGTTGGACATGCTCTCAAAGGTCGGAGGGACGGAAACACGTGGATATGTAAAAAGAAACATATGAAAGTAAGATTTTTGTAAATTCTATTACATACTTTAATCTATACTAAACTGGAGTTTAAAAGCGGTGTTTAAATGTTAATTCAGTATTTATGTTTACTTTTATTTTTTGTTAAAGCTCTCTTATAAAAAGTTGGCAAAATTGTTCATTAAGTTAAGATAACCATGAAAACATTTTTGCTTGTTATTTTTACATGTTTCACAAATTTCTCTTTTTTTTCAGTGAAAATGATGTCATACACGCTATTGGGCGCTACAAACGCTTCATATCCTCCGGACAGACGAGGGGTGCTGAAAGAAGGTCATATCTTAAAGCATCACACCTCAAAATTCGTGCTAATTCTCATGGATATCTAAAAGTATAACTTTGTGAAGTAACTAAAAGGGAGCAATTTATACATTACTGACACTTATCAAAGGAGGTCAAAATATGCAAAATGGCACTAAATGTTTTAGAAATGCTGTAGAAATATAGTTAAAGTACTGAAAATCTGTCATAAATTGCTTGAAACATTATTATCAGAATCTTTTAACTTTTCTTAAAATTATAATATTTTCATTGTTTTATTTGATAAGGCAAACTTTGATAGAAATGTGCATACATTGTTTTGTTCTTTAATATTTGTACATGTTTTCTTAGTTTCATTTATGTCATTGTTTTTATAATACTTTTTGTTTTGTAATGTTTTATTTTGTTTAATTTGTTGAAAATTATTTAACGTTGCAGAATTTATTAAAATTGTATGTATCAGCTTAAAATTGCAACTTTTATCTTAAATTAAAAAAGCATGAAACATATTTTTGCTTTTAGTTTTCTGTTATACATTTCATTTGAGGGAAAGTTACTTAATAGAATGAGTTACATTAAATTAGATCAAATCAGGATTAGCCAGAAAATATTTATGACGTGGTGAAACAAAAAGGATTAGGGGAATGATAAGATGAAGGTCAGAAAATGATCAGATTTAGGGCAGAAAAGGGTTAATATTTAGGTCGGAAAATGGTCAGATTGAGGTCGGAAAATGGTTAGAAACTGGTTAGATTTAGGTCGGAAAATGGTCAGATTGAGGTCGGAAAATGGTCAGAGTGAGGTCGGAAAATGGTTAGATAATGGTCAGATTTTGGTCAGAAAAAGGTTAAATGATAGTTAGATTCTGACGTCTACCTGACGTCAGATTATTACGTCAAAAAAACTTTCAAATCCAACAGTTTTTCCGACCGTCATCCGACGTCAGAACCTGACTTAAATCTGACGTCAGTATTACGTCTTGTGTTTGCTGGACTGTGTGATCCTATCCTCTTACTGGCTTCCCGTTCACGTAAAGAGTGTCATATGCTATCCAGGCTGAAACCCTTTTTTGTCGGTGAGCCTTCAATTTTGGAACAAGTTGTCGGCGTTTTTCTATTACTTCTTTCGGAAATTGTTCAAACATACGAAATTTACTTCCCTCCAACTGTTTTTATTGTTTACGTACAAATTCTTTGTCTTTTAAATAATACAAACTTTGCAACAATGTTCCTCGGATGATCACGTCTTCTCTCCCCAATCCTATGCACACGTTCGAACCTCAACACAATATCACTGCACTGGCAATTTTAAGTTGGTTCCCAAGATGAATTCTCAATAAAGCTTCAGTTTTCTTGGAATCTTCCTGTGATACTACATCAACATTTGTAAAAAAGAGATTATTCCTCATAAATTGTTGAGTGAGGTAAACGACATCATCTTTCAAAGAATCCCTCTCTTTTTCATACTGAATAACTTTACTTGAAAGCTCCGCTACATTAAAGTCAACACATTCAATCTTCTCTTCTACACCCGTAACTCTAATATCTAATGATTTATTTATGTCCTCCATCGCTATCCATTTTTTCTTCAACTCCAGATTAAACCTATCAACTTTCTTCTCCAATCCCTCTACTGTCTTTTTAAGTACAGTTACAGACTCCAGTGAGCTTTTCTAAATAAGCCAATATGTAGGCGTAAGTCGCGTCTCTCTTTTCTCAGACATATCGTTATTATCTTCGTTACCGGATTTATAAAAAAAACAAATCTATGTCAGATTGATCACCTTTTCCATATAATACACTTTGGTTTCGTTTAAAATGTCATTTACTTCTAATGAATCTGATTCCTCTGACGGGCCTCTTGGCTTAAATAGTTTATTTCCATTATCTTGATCACAACTTTTATCACTTCTTTGTCTGCTTTTCCGTTTATTTCCCATAAGTAACATATAAAAAAAAACACTATATTCCATCATTTAACCCTTTCCCCCCATGAGCATATTGTGAAAAATGGCCATTTTCACTGAAATGCCTCCTCTTACAAGTTCAAACTGCTATGAAACTATGAAAAATGCTTCAATACTAATCAAACTTGGCACAAATGTGGACTGGACCATTGCCTTTGTAACGACATGCTCATCGCGTATATATGAGGTAAAGGGTTAAAGCTACATTAAATAAATATATAAAAAATATTTTGCAGTCGGCCTAAAAATCAAGCATTATACAGTTTCATTAACCTTTTTAACAGTATTGTTGAAAATCTCATGAAACATTGTTCATAAATTAGGATTATAAATGGAAATCCCCACGGTAACATTAAAGTTCGTATACGAATTTTAACATGCAAATGAAGACTATATTAAGTTCGTGTATGTGCAACGTCACAGTGTTATAGTTGCTATACAGAACACAGCAAATATGAGATTTTCATGTGCAAACACACTTTTACCGTTTTAGCTTCACGGTGCACTTGGCAGGAAATAGTAATCATCTCATAAAAATATTAAATGTGTATGAAAACATCCGTTACAATGCGGAAATATACCGTTATATTAGGACTGCTACTTATCGCCATGTTGGTTAATTTGATATTGATGTACGGATAACCCGAAGGCGGAGTTTCTTATGCAAACAGAAATTGTACTTCCGATTCCGCCACAATGAGGTCGCAGATATGTATGCTTATAAAACTCATTCTGGTTGTCTTGACACCATAATACGATCTGGAGTCGATATGAAACCCAATTTATTAATGAAATGTCGCTATTTCTATTTTTATGAAATTTATTTAATGTAGCTTTAATTCCAAAATATTAATTGTACAATCACAAATAAATGTGTAATCATTGTTTTTCTATGGTTTTAAAGACTGCTCAAAAACACAACCGTCATTATACAAACAATTAAATCTCGCTGAAGTTCAGACAGTTGCACATTCCATTATTTGTATACAGGGATAATAAATCATTGTCTTTCCATTTGAGAAAAATGTAAATAAACATGATTTGCAACAAAGCAAATTTTTTTAATTGGTCCTGAAGTGCAAAGCTGACGAATGTAAATGTTTTTATGTACTTTTGTTTTTACTGTCGACTAAATCATGCGTCTATTTCTAAATCCTTAAAGACTCGGATGCTTCGCAACCGAATGATTTTAAACAGATAAAAAAGTTTTTATTATATTCAAAATCTTTTCTTTTTTTTTTGTAATATTTGATGCACGTACCTGTGCATTAATCTTTGATTACATGGACAAAGGCACGCAGAAATAGTTAGATAAAATTGCGATATAACTGTAACAAAGTAATTTATACGAGACTGTTTATCACAATTCAAACATGTGTTGTGATAGATAATGGCCCTGCAGATGTTACAAGGCAAGAACATCAATGATATATTCATACAAACTGTGTATACAGTTTTGATAACTTTTAATATTGTTTTTTTCATCGAAAGTTCATTGGTAACATTTCAAGCTTATTCAATTGCTTACAAAATGACTTATCTAATTTAAACTAGAAGGGTTTTTGTCACAAAAACATATGTCTCCCAAAACTATGTATGGACACTCATTGAAGTTTCATTGAAATCCCACCAGTAGCTTGACCTGTGAAAGGTTTTTTTTTCTTTTTTTTAATGCGTTTATTTAAGGTCGCCGCCAAAAAGCCCATATGGGCGACCGTTCACTCAAGTCGGGCCATCCTAGAGCGTCCCGCCGAGATTTTTTCGTCGATTTTTTTCCAGCTTTATTGGTGGAGGAAGACCCCAGGTGCCCCTCCGGGCATTATTTCAGGCACGAGCGGGCACCTGGGTAGAACTACCGACCTTCCGTAAGCCAGCTGGATGGCTCCCTCACATGAAAGATGTCAACCCGAGTGAGGATCGAACCTACAGCGGTGAGGGACCTGTGATCTCAAGTCAGCGACCTTAACCACTCGGCTACGGAGGCCACTAACCTGTGAAAGCCGGACAAGGTTTTCTATTTATAACTCTGACGGCCATTTTGTGCAGCAAAGCGGAACGTGCCAGCATGCAGTATTCTGCACAACTAGGGATGGTACTGATCATTCCTGTAAAGTTTGGTTAAAATCCCACCAGTTGTTTGACCTGTGAAGGCCGGACAATATTTTTTCTATTTTGGCTCTGGTGGCCATTTTGTGCAGCAAAGCGGAATATACCGGTGATGTGTACAACTAGGGATGGTACTGATCACTGTAAAGTTTGGTTGCAATCCCATCAGTAGTTTGACCTGTGAAGGCCGGGCAAGATTTTTTCCTATTTTTGCGACGGACGCGCCCTCAGGCGCGTTCAGAGCTAAGTCATCTACACATGGGATTTCGTCGGCTACAATCGCGCAAAGTGTCCTAAACCGATTAACAGCCCAAGAAATAGTACATGAATTTGATCCTTCAAAACTCCCATACTTTCTCGGGATATCTTAAAGTCTTCCATAATTAGCCTTTTCAATTTCAAATTAAGTTATCCAAGTTAAAATATGAACGTATATTATTGATAAAAACGTTGTAGTCCCGTAGTATTATTGCGCAATATGCAAATTACTGCCGAAACGATTTACCGCTGTCGAAAAAGTAGGACAGCAAATTATACTACAATAAAGGTGTAAGCTCTGAGTGTCAAGACATTATTAGTAGAAAATAAATATTTCTACATTATACAAAACATTATTATTAACAAATCAAAAGTTTTTCGTAAATCTAGGATAACTCGCGCATTAATAAAAGGAGAACTATTTTCGTGACTCATACCGCGGGTTTAATAGATACAGTACAATGGTTAGTTTAAATATCTATTTTTGAAAATGCATGTAAGAAGAGAGTTTTTCAACACTTTACCACCATGTAGTCTTTCATGGTAAGGAAGTTATAATATCAGTTCTACTTCCGATTCTTGCGGTTTGTTTACATATTTTTCTAGGTCACGATATGTTAACCTTCGCTATTCTAAAAATAGATTCTGCTTCACTTGTGCTGATTTTTGGACAGGCGATTATGGAGTACACATTATACATGTAATAAACCAACGGATTACATGCAATACTTTTAGAAATTCTATACGATTGTAAGAAGCAAACAAGTTGAAAATGGAATTTAGTGTGAAATTGAAAAGGACAACTAAACACTGTAGTGCTTAAGTGACATTTAAATTAAAATAAAAACGATGTGTTCTGGCCTCTACATCTTTACCTTGTAAATAAAAAAAAATCTAAAAAATACACTATTAATTGCTGATGATTTTAACCAAAAATTTTTTTTTAATGAGACATATCCAAGAGAAATAAAAATACAAATGACTTATATTTTATTGTCTATATGTCCACTATGATATAACACGAAGCAATTCTAAATAGCATTCTAAAATGTATAATGTATTATGCTTGAAGTATATTTGCATGGTTTTATTTTAGAAATATTTCGTTGACAGTATTTTTTTTCTATTTACATATCATTTCTTGGAATAAATCGATAAGGACACTGATTTACAAGTTTGACCAGAGTTTTTAGGCATAAATTTCATTCTGTATTTAAGTGCTTGAAAGTAAAAAATCTGAATTATATCAGTTTGGGACACAAAATATATTGCTCTACAAATCTCGAACTTGTATGGAACAAATTTTCTCTGTTATATATTTTGTTTTTCGATTTTTTTTTCTAAAAAAAGCCTTAATGTCTCTCCGGTTGTATGTCCGTCGCATTCATTGCTGCAGCACTTTGATTAGCTCTAGCGGCCATTTTATGCAGCAAAGCGGAACGTTCCCGTGATGTCCACAAGTAGGGATGGTACTGATCACTCCTGTAAAGTTTCATTGAAATCCCATCAGTTGTTTGACCTGTGAAGGCCGGACAAGATTTTTCTATTTTTAGCTCTGTGGCCATTTTGTGCAGCGAAGCGGAACGTGCTTTTACTTTTGATTAGGCCTGCTAGTTCGAAGATGATCACAAATTACTAGACTAAGTAAAGTTCACATCTACTTATTTCTTCATATAGATCTGATAACCATCATATATGTTTCGCCTTATTTATAATTCGGATTTCCCGGCCATGGAATTAAACCTGTTCTACAGGCATTAGATATATGCAAGTATAAAATAGTGTTACCTGTGAAAGTTAAACAAATTGTTGATTTTTGTTTTAGAAAATGTTTGAAGTAATTTCTAACACATTAACCTGAAATACCAGAGTCAATTTTAAATGGGCAAAATTGTTTTGCCAGTTTACCTGTCAGCTATATGGACAACGCCAAATTGTGAAAAATCCCTACTCAAGGGTTAAAATCTAATCTAATATAACTTTGGTTAGCAAAATTGAAACATGTACTGTACTTATCGTTTATAACAGTTGTACTTAATTATAACTTTACATGCTAAAATAAAAAACAATCTTGTAAAAAGTTGTTTTTATATTTACATAAATCATACACACACAAACATTTGATTTACCACAATACTGTGTGAAAAACTTGGAAAGAAATATTTTTTAGAATAAATCGTGTACAATGTATAGGGAAGTAATTATGGCCTTAATTACATGATTTATTGTGTTATTATCAACACTTATTATCGGGTATGTTAAATACTTCCCCCAATTACAAGTTTGTTACAGAATAAGGCTACTACGCAGGTGACAAAACCGTTTACTTAATGGATAAAAAAAAACTAGTGTAAGTTGGGAAGAAAGATTCACTATTCCTAGTGTTGCATACTAAAAAAGTCCATTTAATTGAATCAAAATATTAATATTAAATACAAGAAAAGGAAATGATTGCTATGAAAACTGTACCTTTGTTCAAATAGGCCATGTCTGAAATATTTGCAATTATACAGAATTTCGTGCATGAAAAAAGTCACTAGGTCTCGGACAAACATTTCTCTCTGACCACTGTAGCATTGACCTTTGACTCTAAAACAGTTTATTAACGATGCTACTTTTCATTATAATGAACGTTTGTCTTTCGTAATATTAAACCTCCATGCATGTAGAAGGTCCGCACTAAATCTGGACATTTCACGATCTCTCGTGACAATGAACATGCAAATTTATTCATTTGATGCCCAGTCACATGATGGTAAACTAATGTGATTTTTCAATAAATCACAGTATGATCCATAAACATATGACATATGTTCTAACTTAATCTGACTTTGTCCTCTATTGTGTGACCTTGGTTTTGGATATAGAGACCTTGCGCGATCCGTTTTAGTAAATCTATGAGAGTCACATACAAGAAATATATCAATAATCTCCTATAATAACACTTTCCTTTAAAAATACCCGATAAACGACACGATAACAATAACAAACTACTTTAAATACCCAATAAATGTCAAGATAACACTAACAAACTACCAGATATACCAGATAAACGACAAGATAACACTAACAATATTAGAAATACCCGATAAACGACAAGATAACGTACACTAACAAATTACTAGAAATACTCGTTAAACGACAAAATAACACTAACAAACTACTAGAAATACCTGATAAACGACAAGATAACACTAACAAACTTCTAGAAATGCCCGTTAAACGACAAGAAACAATAACAAACTACTAGAAATACCCGATAAACGACAAGATGACAGTAACAAACTACAAGAAATACCCGATTAAAGACAAGACAACACTATAACAGACTTCTAATTTTTATCTTTAAGAAAAAAGAGAGATGATAATAAACACTTTTGCATGATTTTATCTGCCCACTTGTAGCAGCAATGATTAACAGACTATAAACCATACAGTAATTAGTGATGATGTACCTTATTGTGACAAATAAATGGAGATGAGATAATAATTAGCTACATAGTCCAACAAGTTTACCTGTTTCTTATGAAATCGTTATATGCATTTAACATGACACTCTATCACTCCTTCTCTCCCTCTCACACACACACACACAAACGTATGTACCCTAAGTTTACGAATACTTCATGAATACAAAATAAGCACCCCTAATCGCAAAAGAAAATTAAGGACTTGTTAGAATCAAAAAACGACCTTCGGCCAATCATACGATAATGTGTGAACGATGCCTTTGACTCTATCTAAAATCATTGTGAAGTTGCAGCTCTTGATGAAAAAAATCAACGCAAAAAAATGATTTTTTGCAATTTTGAGATGCCACCTCGTTGCCATGGTAACAAGAAATTTGAGACTGAGCATGCCGTTGCAAAGATTATGGTCCGGTGAACATGTGTGCTAAGTTTGAAAAATTTCTATAGTTTTATATTTAAACTTGCAAGGGAGGCTAATCAATGAAATTTCTTCTGTGCGCAACTCCTCCTACATTTCTCAACAGATTTTGACCAAACTTTCACAGAACCTTTGTCATCAAGTGCCCTGGCGCATATTGTCGGGGATTTGTGATTTTTCACAAAATGCTCATGTGCTAATGGGCTAAAAATACTCCAGACAAACAAATAAATCAATGCATAACACGTATAAAGGCGAATGGTTTTTGAATATACAAGTTTCAGTTACACAAGTCGATCGTAAACCATTCCCATGTAAAACATATATTGACTAATACATTTTACAAACATATCTTAACGAATATCTATTATCACACAAAGAATGGGTGATTTCAATAATATATGACTTTTCATTTCCTTCCACATGTGAATAAACCTTATCATAAGGATCAAACAAAAATGCATTGTAACGCCCCTTAATAATCACAGACACGGCAGTTTTCATGATAACCATTGTAAATACATTAAACTATTATTTACAAACTCAATATGCCCCCGGCCCTATATATGTCTGTACCATTTGATCCTGCCAGTGTAACAGATTGTACAAATAGTTTATACAACTATAAGGCACAATTAACCACCTATAAATATATGTTTATATTATAACATATATTACAAGAGTAAACCAGCCCGGTAAACAAATGTATACACTGACATATTTTACGAAACATATTGAACATTGTTATGAGTCTGACAGCTGGGATTTTTCTTCTCCATAAAGTTTTTAAATATATACAATGGATAGCGATGCTTAAGAAATTCAAATGTGAAACGCAATAATATTTGTAATTGTCACAAGTCTGCTATTTCTTATTTTCAGATGATCTGGAGCGCAAATTTCATTTTAAATTATTTTAACGTGATATACCTCAATATAACGAAGAAAATCATCCAAGTACTGCTATATATGAAAAATGTTTTACTTACGATCTTGAATACGACCGTTGTAGCTTTCTTTGTCAACAAATAGCTTTTGATTGAATCGTTTTGTCCGCACTTTAAGTCTCGAAATTTCGCCAATAGAAAACACAGGTTCACAGCTTGATGTAGACATATTATCTAAACATACAATCTTATCATCCATTTACATTGAATTATCCTCTACATTGATTTATCAGGGAAATTGAAATACCAAGATTCAATCGTAATGAATCAGCAAAAGTATTCAATTTTTCAATTATTAATATTATTCCATTGAAAGCAGCAATAGTTCGTGTACATAATTGATTGATGATACGACGATAAACTTATATAATCACCTGTGTATCATTTTATCACTGACCCACAATCATATCAAATCATCAGAACTTTAAAACCAGATAGATTGTTGTGTTTTTTTTAATTCAGATGCTATTGCTGGTGACACTTAAAGCTTGTAACTTAATTTTTACACTTTAGATTAAAATATTCTCCATCGATATTATTAATTTTATCCGATAGTACAGCTACATCTTGTTAAATACGTTTTCCTCACAAAGTTGAAATATCTATTTACGTGGTTTTTACTGTTATCATTGTTTTATTTTTTATCATTTTTGTTCTTGATGTTGTTGTTGATTCCATAAAATTATAAATTATATTCCATAAAAAGTGTATGTTCATGTAATGCATTCTAACGTGAACTTTTCCATGCTAAAAGAAACAAACTATTTAATCTTTCTTATAGACAACACGTATCATGTTCATTATGGAATTAAGATAAATTAATCGCACAAAAACTGAGTATAAAATTCTGAAAAAAATATGGATAATAAACCTGGCGCTTTTTTCGCCCTTCACTGAAATGATGTATAAATTCACCTCGTGATAAATGGTTGTTAATTACCCTGGATATAAAAACAGCATGCAACTACCTAATTACAGTGATAACGCGTCTCATTACAGCAACTCGTTTGGATCGTTCAAAAACATTGATTTATAGTTGGGGTTTAGTTAAAACTTTCCTGAAAATAAAAACTGATATTTTATGTAATACTTAAGACGTGTAACTATTAAATTGGTAACATTTAAATCAGAAACTGAAATCTGGGAATCTCATTGGCCATTCTTAAATAAGTTAAATAATATAAAGGACCTTTTCTGAAATGATTTACGCGTCTAATTTTAATAAATCTAAAGGAGTTCCGGAAACGAGCTTTCAGCTTAAGCTTTACAGGTTTTTAATTTCTTCCACTTTATGGTCAAGTTTTTTAGATATAACCATTTTTCCTCCCAAAAATTATTAAATATTGCTTTTAAATTCTCATTATTGAGTTATAAATTTTGTCCCAAATAATAAAGCTACCAATAACGTTGACGTCCCGTAAACGCATGACAATATCGGAAAAAAAAACACAAAAATACTCTCAATGATTGATGTCAACTAAATGATTTATGTATGGTGGTACAGAGGTGACATGTATGTATTTTTATCTTTCTCGTGCACACGATATAATATGTTATGGCCACGAGTTACTAAGTCGTGCGCACGAGATATCAAAGTGATGCGCAAGAGATACTATGTTGTGCGTATGAGTTACTAAGTTGTGGCCAAGCAAGAAATGCAGCAAGTGACGATGAACAAGTAGACATCTGATGACCAGATATCTTCTTTTCAATGGTTAATCAAATTTTACCAGAATTGTATATCATAAATGAATGGGCAAACGAAAAACATTGTTCATCATGAACTTTGGTAGGCTTGCTACAGATTAGAATACTAAATGTATTTTCTTGGTTCTCAAAATGAGCAAAGTCTGCTTTTTATTATTATAAGTGAATCAAATATACAAAAAGTATTTAAAACTATAACAAAAAGAACTAGTATGATAATTATGATATGCATTTTTGTCATGTCAAATTTAAAAAAAAGGTCATGTGGTTTATTCCAGTGGCGATGGTAAATAAACCAAATACACTTAAAATGCTTGAGTACTGAAGGATTGCGATTTTTGAAAAATTATTAATTTTATAACGCTATTTGAGTTTTCACTCGAAGGAGAAAATATGCCCGGTGAAGTCTTTTAAAGAATTCCGATTATTGCCGAATGCCGAACCTGTCATTGTGACCATGTTATACTATGATGTCTATAGATTAAGGAATTAACCAGCAATGTGTTCGCGTTTGAAACAAATATAACGAATATATATATAATAGTATATATACAAATTTATTATGAAATATTTAGTATTTCTATAAAATTAAAACATTATGTTTTGCTGGAATTGGTTAGTTTATACTTACATTTGTAAGTTTTTGTCTTGATTTTGTTATTCTTATAAAAGGATGAATGCGGTCATTTATCGCTTTCTTAAAATGAATATCTTCTAACATGTATTAACCAGCGTTTATAATTTCAATTGATAGGTCGCAAACAAACGCTTCAAATGTCTTTAATTCTTTCATCTACTAGAATAACGTTGCATCTTTTTTCAGCTGACTTACTAAATTTGAAGCTGTTCCAATTTTTTGAAACTTTAAAAATATTATATGACGATACACAATTTACAATATATGAACGTTGTATATTGCCAAAAGACTAAAGAACAAGAGGGCCATGATGGCCCTAAAGTCGCTCACCTGTATATAGGCCCCCGGAGCGGAGCCAGTTTAAACCCCAGGGCTTTTATTTGAACAAACTTGGTTGACACCCATTAGAAGATGTTTCATGCTAAACATCTAAGGTCTAGCTAGTTGGGTTTTTTAAAAGAAGATTTTTTCAAGTTTTTTTCTTTACACATATAGTTAAAAACAATGACACACCTGGGGCAGGGCTAGTTTTGACCCCAGGGCTTTAATTTGAACAATCTTTGTAGACACTTACCAGACAATGTTTCATGCTTAATATCTGAACTCTAGCTATTCAGGTTTTTTCAAAGAAGATTTTTAAGTTTTTGCTATACACATATAAGGAAAATCAATGTCCCCTTGGACGGGGCCAATTTTGACCCCAGGGCTTTTATTTGAACAAACTTTGTAGACACTCACTAGAAGATGCTTCGTGCTTAATATCTAAACTCTAGCTATTTGAGTTTTTTCAAAGAAGATTTTGTAAGTTTTTGTCATACACATATAAGGAAAATGAATGACCCTTGGGGCGGGGCCAATTTTGACCCCAGGGCTTTTATTTGAACAAACTTGGAAGACACTCACTAGAAGCTGTTACATGCTTAGTATCTAAACTCTAGCTATTTGGTTTGTTTTTTTCAAAAAAGATCTTTAAAGTTTTTGTTATAAACATAAAAGGAAAATGAATGACCCCCGGGGCGGGGCCAATTTTGACCCCAGGGCTTTTATTTGAACAAACTTTGTAGACACTCACTAGAAGATGTTTCATGCTAAATATCTTAGCTCTAGCTCTTTGCATTCTTTAAAAGAAAATTTTTTAAGTTTTTACTATATGCATATAGGGAAAATCAATGACCCCCTGGGGCGGGGCCAATTTTGACCCCAGGGCTTTTATTTGAACAAACTTGGTAGACACCCATTAGAAGATGTTTCATGCTAAATATCTTAGCTCTAGCTCTTTGGATTCTTTAAAAGAAGATTTTTTTTAAGTTTTTACTATATGCATATAGGGAAAATCAATGACCCCCTGGGGCGGGGCCAATTTTGACCCCAGGGCTTTTATTTCAACAAACTTGGTAGACACTCACTAGAAGATGTTTCATGCCAAATATCTAAGCTCTAGCTTTTTGGGTTTTTTAGAAGAAGATATTTAAAGTTTTTTCTTTTGGTTGCCATGGCAACCAGAGTTCTGCATGGAATGGAATTCTTCGAACAACTTTGTTAAGGCTTCACACAAGGATCATCCCTGTGAAGTTTCATTATGATCTGCCTTATGGTTTCAGAGGAGATGTCGTTTTAAAAGTGTGAACGGACGACGTACGACGGGCGACGTACGACGGACGAAGAGTGATCCTTATAGCTCACCCTGAGCATATGCTCAGGTGAGCTAAAAATGTGAGAGTCGTTCATATAGTGCTTTGAGTATAAAATACGGCAGTACGTTAAGCCATTGCTAGAGCTGTATAAATGTACACACAAGAAAGCTTATACATTAATTTCATCTGTATTGTATTGTAACGAAGCTCGTGAATTATTAATTTGTCTAATATCTGCGGCACTGCAACAAGTTATTATCCGCAGTATTTAACACACAAAATAATTACAGTTATTATTGAGCGGTATTTACAAGGATACTATTTAAAATTATTGTTCTGATTTTATTTGAAGTACAAAACTGAACTCGATATAAGTAAACAGAACAAATACATCATCACTTACTATTTACTTTGCGTACATGTTTCAAAGTTTATGTCATTCAGAACCATTAGGCTTAAAAGCCAATGAGGTATACATATACACAACTTTATGACGGTTTATACATTTTACAATAATTCCATTATAACAATATATCTTGCAAACATAATTTACTTTGGAGAAGGTTTTTTCAATCTTATTCACCTTTACCAATTGTGACATATGAATACTTCGAACTAAATTTCAGGTTACCTCATTTCATTTTTTAAAGTCAATCTTTCAACGAAACAAAACGTAAAGGTGGCTGACTGGTATCATGATATGAAGATAAATGACCAATGTGCTAATTCTATGTGTGATTAGACTATTGTGCTAATTCTATGCTCGTGGACTTAAGCTATTGTGCTTATTTAGACACCGCTAACCATTTAATACAACGAATATCATATATAAAGGACAGCCAGTCGTGACAACACGATCAACATGCCAATCCATGAATGCCATACTTTAAAATTAAACAATTCCATGATTTACTCAAATCTATATAAATGATTTGTCAAACACATATACTGTATTAAAACAGTACCAGTATTAATATTTCGTTTACGTTTTTCAGTGTGTATGAAAGTTCCAAGCATTCTTATTATAATCTGATCAAGTCTATAAATTCGTACATATTTGGCCTTTGCAAATATTTTGATAATAAATATCTATGTCTAAGTTCATCGTATAACTTGTATATATAAATTATTATGATCAGATAGACAGAAAGTTTATAAGATAACATGATATGTGATGATATGTGCGATTCTTGTCTCATTTGTAGAAACAGACTTTTTCATATTTGATATATATAAAAACTTGTAAAAACTGGGTTCTGAAAACTTTTTCCGAATTAATGACGTAAGTAAAATTGTGTATCTCTCCTCTGTGTTCACTAAAATTAATGGATCAGGATCAAAATCAGGATCTGCATCAAGATCAGGATCAAAATCAGGATCTGCATCAAGATCAGGATCAAAATCAGGATCTACATCAAGATCAGGATCAAAATCAGGATCTGCATCAAGATCAGGATCAAAATCAGGATCTGCATCAAGCTCAGGATCAAAATCAGGATCTGCATCAAGATCAGGATCAAAATCAGGTTCAGAATCAAGATCAGGATCAAAATCAAGATCAGGATCAAAATTCAAAACTCAATAATTCTCCATTTTATGTTCTCGTAGACTGAAATTTAGAAATAAGAAATACAAGATGCGCGTTAAATAATTGATGCAAAAATTCGGCTTGGTCCTAATATTGAAAAGTTTTATCCCGTTATTCTTCTTTTGTATTGTTATCCGTCAATTTTATCCCAAAAAAATGAAATTCATTGCTAATAAGCAATTTTTTACATTTAAATTATGTAACGTATCTTTTTGTCTTGTATTTTAAGTTGTATTATCGTAATAAGAAAGTAGAGATGAGAAGTGGCAGCCTCGTCCTGATTCGTGCCGCTGTGTTCGACTGAAGAAGAGTATTGAGGGTCGAGAATCGAAGTTGAGAAGCATGCGGTGCTTGTAACGGGTAGGCCACATGCTTCTTGTTAGGAACACGGATGTTTGTTTAAACAAAAGCATGATGAAAATAGAAAACGAAACATTAGTATGATAAGCACATTTGACTTGAAAAAGAAAGAATATGTTTAAACTCTTTAACCTCAAAAAAAATGTAAACGTTAACTAACAGGAATGATTAATGCAGCAACAACTATATTCATACAAGTGCAAAACATCAAAGAAATGACAACATGCATTTTGCTTTAAAAAAAAAAGCTAAGACTAAAGTTCAGAATGATATATAAAAATAAGTACGTACAATATACGATCTCAGTGTCACAGCATTCCTGGGCTATATATGGTCTATGCTTAAATTTTTTAGTCCTCACTTTAAGTCTGGATATTTCCCCTATAGAAAATACGGTGTCACAACTCGTATCACTGATAGATATCGACATTGTTATAAACAAACTTCTTTCTTCTTATACTTTTCGTTATCAACTGAGTACCATTTCACAAAGAGAAACAAATATCAACCATTTATACCAATATCCTTTCAAGCTCTGCATATCAAACTTTCCAAACTTAACATCAGACAAATTGTCTGAAATTAATGTTAATTGCATGTTAATAACTATAAAATTATAGCTCTGGTACAGCATAAATCCATGGAGAATTACATTACCCACTTACTAAACATATACGTATCATAATTGTTCCATCAAATATAACAAGCCATTCAAAATAATACAAGTTTTGGAATACCTATCATAAGATACTGAATAATGCGGATTTTGGTTGCCAAACTTTGTTTGTTTAGTTTATCACAGATTCCTCCTTATACCTGATACATCCAGCCGCGCTCTGTTTTTCTGCTCGATGATATTTTTTGTTATGCACGTTATTTTGCACACGTTTCTAATTATACTTGAAGAGCTTTCTTAACATTACAATAAATTAATTTATGTTTTATACTCAAGGACAGTGAAAACGCACGGTCGGGATAATTGCATTTAAACAAGGAAAATATATTTCTTTTAAATATTTTTTCACAGTTTCATAAAACCGAATGCATTCCGGTCATTTAGATACCAAAGTTATGAAAAATGATTGCATTTTAATGAAGTTATTGCAAAATAAAAACAGTACCCGGAAAATCAAAAGTAACACTTTTGGCTAATTGTGATAAGATCACAACAGAAAAACAGATTGAACCAATTCATGGTTACTTTTTGAAATGAAATTATTTATTTTTAATTATTTACTTGTTTTACACACCTTTCTAGAAATGTTAGACACAAATGAGCAATTAAAATCTTTATGAAAATGAATATTAAACTATGCTAATGGTCAGTTTTAGAAATCGTAAAAGCTCACATGGAAATTTAATATCTATAAAAGGTGATATTTTTCAAACACTACTGAAGACTTGCTAGCAAATTGTATGCAATTGTTCTACAAAGAAACCATTACCGCTGGGTAGATTTAGGACAGATTCAGTCAAACAAAGCGCCAACCGTTTTGATGTCCAACTATGGAACGCCGTGACTGTCTTATGCTATCAATGTTTTTGCTATCTTGTGAAATGATGATATTATTTTGTCATTTAAGCATATTAACATGTGCAAATTACATCATATCTTGTCTAAAGACAATGCTGACTTGTTCAAACAGCATGTTAACTTGTCGAATAATCATTATGACATGTGCAGACAACATGTTAACTTGTCAAAGTATCATGATGACTTGTGAAAACGACATGTTAACTTGTCAAAATTTCATGATGACATGTGCAAGCAGCATGTTAACTTGTCGAATTATCGTGATGACATGCTCATAATACCTTGACAAGTTAACATGTGTTTTGCACAAGTCATCACGATTTTTTGACAAATTAACATGTTGTCTGCACAAGTCATCATGATAATTTGACAAGTTAACATGTCGTTTGCACAAGTCATCATGATATTTTGACAAGTTAACATAGCATTTGCACAAGTCATCACGATACTTGGACAAGTTAACATGCTGTTTGCACATGTCATCATGAAATTTTGACAAGTTAACATATCGCTTTCACAAGTCACCATGATACTTGGACAAGTTAGCATGTTGTTTGCACATGTTATCACGATGATTTGACAAGTTAACATACTGTTTGCACATGTCATCATGAAATTTTGACAAGTTAGCATGGCATTTGCGCAAGTCATCATTATACTTGGACAAGTTAACATGTAGTTTGCACAAGTCATCATGATACTTGGACAAGTTAACTTGCTGTATGCACATGTCATAACGATAATTCGACAAGTTAACATGCTGTTTACACATGTCATCATGGAATTTTGACATGTTAGCATGGCATTTGCACAAGTTATCATAATACTTTGACAAGTTAACAGTACGTTTTGACATGTCAGCATGATACAAGATAACATGTCATTTGCACAAGTCATCACGATTCTTTGACAAGTTCACATGTTGTCTTCACAAGTCATCATGGTTATTTGACATGTTAACATGCTGTTTTCACAAGTCATCATGATACTTTGACAAGTTAACATGCTGTTTGCACATGTCATCACGATAATTCGACAAGTTAACATGTCGTTTGCACAAGTCATCATTATACTTTGACAAGTTAACATGGCGTTTGCACAAGTCATCATGACACTTTGACAAGTTAACATGCTGTTTGCACATGTCATCACAATAATTCGACAAGTTAACATGTCGTTTGCACAAGTCATCATTACATTTTGACAAGTTACCATGTCATTTGCACAAGTCATCATTATACTTTGACAAGTTACCATGTCATTTGCACAAGTCATCACGATACTTTGACAAGTTAGCATGTTGTCTGCACATGTCATCATAATAATTTGACAAGCTAACATGCTGTTTGTACATGTTAGCATGTTCCTTTGACAAGACATGATGTAAATTGCACATGTTAACATGCTCAAACGACAAAATAATATCATCGTTTCACAAGATAAAAAAAACATTGATTACATAAGACAGTCACGGCGTTCCATATCCATCGGTCTACAATTTATCGGCTTCACCAGCGTTTTTGTACTACACTACAGACCGAATGGCGTCAGATTCCACAGGTGACTATCCGCACCGAAGATCTATGAGGCGACGATGTACATCTGCAAGAGACGCTGATGGAGGACATTGTCGTTTCCAAAGATCCCGACGGTGACATTACGAATAGACATTAATGAGTGACTTTGTTTTGGATTTTCATTTTGGTTTTTGCCTTTGTTAAGTTTGCATTACTGTGATGAAAAAGTGTGATTTTGGGATTTTCACCTTAGGTTCTTCGATTTAATGGTGTACATTTGATTTCAAACATTTCTAATTATTTTCAGTTGTTAAATGTGTGTTTTGTATTAAAGTAATGATATTATATCTAATTGAGTCGTTAGTGTTTTGTTTTCATGTAATAAAATGCATATAGTGCGGACGTGCGTTTTCATTGTCCTTAAGTATATATGAAACTGAAATCGCATTATTTTCGTCCGTATAATGCTCCTTTGTTATGGAGGGGTCGATGGCATTAATAATCAATTCACGATTGTTTTATATAAGTTACTAAATGTTTGAATCGGTATTTACGGTTTAGTTATCAAGAAAAGCCGGTTAGGTAGATCGACCGCCAATATAGAACTAAAATGTGTGAAAATCTACGTAAAAGTCAGACAAACAAGCGAAATGATGTTTCAGATATATTTTCTGCCTATTTGTTTCATTGTATATATTCTTGATAAAAATATTGTCAAGCCACATCGTTTGTCTGCCAGCTTGTCTGCAACCTAGTAATATAGTGACCTTGAGCTTGCCAATATTAACCCAAAGTGCATGTCTCACACTTGTAGTCATGAAAGTTATCATTTGTGTTACAATCAATCAATAAATGGTCCCCGTACACCTTAACTGTGACCTCTCTATGTAACCTTGACTTTTGTAGTAACGACCTGGATTATGTGTGCAATACTTAGCCTCACAATGGTGAAACATTTGTGCCAAGTTACATTAAAATCCCCTTATGAAGTATTGCTCCGAACAAGCATTTTTCAATGACCTCTAAGTGTGACCTTGACCTTTGACCTAGTGACCTGGTTCATGCACGTGACACTGCTTTTCATAGCGCTGAACATTTTTATGAAGTTTCATTAGAATCCGACCATAATTTTAGGACAAAAACTCTACATTTTATCATATTTAGTGACATTGACCTTCCCTATATTAATCTAAATTACCTGTGTGACCTTAACCTTTGCCGAAGGGACCTAAATTTTCCAAGCGACACTCTGCTTTAGAATGGTAAACATTTATGCCAAGTTATATCGAACTCCCTCTATGCATGTATAAGTTTTGGTCAGAACAAGCGTTTTTCAATGATCATTAAGTGTGACCTTGACCTTTGACCTAGAGACCTGGTTCATTCGCGCCACAGCTTCTCATAGTGGTGAACATTTCTATGAAGTTGCTTTAAAACTTTAAAATTCCTAAATGCGTTTTAGAGATATGCTCCGGACAAAATTGGACAAGTCCACCTGTCCGTCCGCCTGTCAGTGGCAAAACTATAATACGACCCGTGTTTTAGACGGGCGAAAAAAAAATCCACAACAAACAAGGCGTGTTGGTATAAAAGCGTTGGGGTGTAAGCGGGAGTCGTTGAAAAGAAAATACTTACCGGTGATGACAAGTAACAAGACAGGACACCATAAAACGTATCACCATAACACAACATGTTACAATACACAAGACATAAGGAACGCAGACGGGTACCTCCTTGGATTGGTCAGTAGCGAAATCACTACTGAGGAGTTTTAACCGGTTTTAGGCGTACCAAACATCACTCTTAGCCACACTATGCTCCAATTTGAAGCGACAGGGTAATTTAAATGAATCACTTGCAAAGGAAATTCTAAAAATTGTCTTGGTTATGTAAGAACAAATAACTAAAATACCGAAATGATCATGTTAATTTAAATTAAAGAAGCGCCGCAATGCGACGAAAACCAAAGTATTGATGTTACAGGAATAAGGAATGAAGTATGGCAGGGACGTAAAAATGATGCTGTTATTTGTACCAACACAGGAAGTTGTTTTCAATAGTTCAAAATTAAAACATACCAGATATCTGAGAAACAATGTCAGATCGTATTTTCATGTAAGCTACACACATGCCAAGTTAAGTATCAATAGGTCAAAGTGTACTGAAGTTATTGAGTACAAGCTGAAAATTCTATTGCAAGAGAGTGACTTTGAACTTGCTCTCGGATATCTAAGTAGCATCCAAAGCTGCTTCTTAACAATTAAGCTACTCACACAGCAAGTTTGATGTCAATAGGTCAAAGCAAACTCAAGATTTTAGTGAAAACTGATTTCTCTTTTTAAAAAGACACATGGGTAGCAATATCAAGTTGCGTCTTGATATGACCTATCCATATACCAAATTTGGTGTCAATAGGCCTAAGTAAACTCAAGTTATCGAGCGAAAAAGTGAATTCTTTTTTTAGCAACAGTGACCTTGACAGTAATCACAGATCACGGATAAAAATTCAGTCCAATGACCATAACCAAAGTACTCTATGGAGTGATAAGAAAATCACCTACAATAACCCGAAAAGCAAAATGGTTAAAAGAACTATCAATCAAAGAGTCTTCTACTTGGTCCGTCAGATGCAATCAAATGAGGAAATCGTTGCGTCCAACTGTAATAGGGACGAATACTAAGTAGGCGGTATGAGGTCGTAGACTCTTTTTATAAAATATTTTATATTTTTGTTGAATACAAAGACAACAGAAAAAATACCCTTTATCTTACGGAACATTAGAACTAAGGCCTGTCAATACCCAGACATAAAAGAGATTTTAAACACAACCAAATTTTTAAATCAAATCTTAATTTTAATGATAGAAATAAATAAATAAATAAAATATTTCTGCAATTAATGGTAGCGACAGCTTTTTGAAGAGATTTTTTCGAGAAAAAGATTGCGTTCATTTTATCATCCACTAGACCGTATACCCTAGTAAATTAATTGAGAAATATATACCGCAATCATCATCGTGTATCTTATTGCCTAAGTCAAAGAAATGATCTTACGAAATAACATAATCCCTATTATTGTCAATCCAATCGATAACACTAATTCCCATGTAGATTATCAAATTACCATTGACCATAGACCATTGTTTAAAAACATTAACTTGCTTACATGTGTCAAAAGCAATGATGATACACTGTGTCACATGACCTAGACGGTGACACAGTTGTAGGCAAAGCATGCATGCGTGGTATTAAGAATTTTTACTTCAGGTACTAGACCTTAACCCCTTCAAAAACTTATGATGCATGAACGCTATTTTTAAAAAGCTGAACAGTGTTATCTATTAACTTGCACTGGTGCATGAACACTACTGAATACAAGGTGAAACAATACAACCAATTAACCTGCACTGGTGCATGAACACTACTGATTACAAGGTTAAACAATACAGCCAATTAACCTGTACTGGTGCATGAACACTACTGATTACAAGGTGAAACAATACAACCAATTAACTTGCACTGGTGCATGAACACTACTGAATACAAGGTGAAACAATACAACTCATAAACCTGCACTGGCGCAAGAACATTACTGTACGCTATTTATACAAGCTGAAACAATGCAATCTATTAACTTGCACAGGTGCATGAACGCTATTTTATACAAAGTGAACAATACTACCAATTAACCTGCACTGTTGCATGGACACTACTGAATACAAGGTGAAACAATACAACTCATAAACCTGCACTGGCGCAAGAACATTACTGTACGCTATTTATACAAGCTGAAACAATGCAATCTATTAACTTGCACAGGTGCATGAACGCTATTTTATACAAAGTAAACAATACTACCAATTAACCTGCACTGTTGCATGGACACTACTGAATACAAGGTGAAACAATACAACCCATTAACCTGCACTAGTGCATAAACACTACTGAATACAAGGTGAAGCAATACAACCCATTAACTTGCACTGGTGTATGAACACTACTGCATACAAGGTGAAACAATACAACAAATTAACCTGCACTGGTGCATAAACACTTATGATTACAAGGTGAAACCATACAACCAACTAACATGCACTGGTGCCTGAACACTACTGCATACAAGGTGAAACAATACAACCAATTAACCTGCACTGGTGCATAAACACTAATGAATACAAGGTGAAACCATACAACCAATTAACTTGCACTGGTGCATGAACACTACTGCATACATTAAGGTGAAACAAAACAACCGATTAACCTGCACCGGTGCATGAACACTAATGAATACAACCTGCACTGGTGCATCAACACTACTGAATACAAGGTGAAACAATGCAACCAATTAACCTGCACTGGTGCATGAACACTAATGAATACAAGGTGAAACAATACAACCAATTAACCTGCACTGGTGCATCAACACTACTGAATACAAGGTGAAACAATGCAACCAATTAACCTGCACTGGTGCATGAACGTTACTGAAAGAAGATAACACCCTATAACCCATTAACTTGGATGATTTTTATAAATCATTTACATAAATAAGCTTAGATTACGTTAAGACCAGGATAACTCAATATTATACGGATATTTGGAAAACTGACATACAAAAAGTACCGAAATTACGAACCTATGTTACCCTTAAGGACAATTTTATAACAGAAAAATATGTGTACAGTTAAATTTGAATAAAAATGAAAGATCAATGTTATCTCAGTTTAGGTGTGGCATTCTACCGTTAAGGATTGAAACTGAACGTTATATCAGTGAAACACCAGAGCAGAGAATTTGTTTGTTTTGTCCAGATAATAAAATAGAAGATGAAAAACAATTTTTAGTCCAATGTCACTTTTACAACAACATCAGAGTAGACATTGTTAGTGAACAATTTATGAATGAAGATTTTATGAACATGAACGATGATATAAAAATGAAATATCTTGTTGTAAGTTTTCCACGAAAAGTAGCTAAATACCTTGTTAATGCTTATCTTAAAAGAAAGAAATCCTTGTTCAATCGTTGAAATATTTATCCTGTAATATTGATGATGTGTACAGTATAATAATTTCATGTGAACTATTTATAATGTATATATGTTTCAGGTGACTTATTGGTCCATTGGGCCGGGTGTTATGTTAAATTATTTAATTTCGTTATTTGTAAACTGTCATACACATGTCACTATAATAAAATATTTACTTACTTACTTACTTACTTACTTACTTACATTGACGCAGTATCAATGTTGGACAATGTCTGTGGCGAACTTACATAAGAGCAAACAGTTTCGACCTATTTTCTGTTTCTTTTATTAGGATCAATATGATCATTTACGACCCAGTTGGCGATTTGAAAACAAGTTGTATTCTGAATTATACGTAATGTATATATTTGTCTTTTGATTTTTTTTCTGTTTTGACATCTAATTCGAAGTTGTGTAAATACCTTAAGGGCAACTTAAGTCTCATTCTTATCCAGCTGAATGTTTTGTAACTCATAATTCCATTTCTTATGAATACAGATCAAAAATGATTATCACATCTATCCCGAACACATAATTGTAATTGTAAAGCTTCAAAGAAATCAAGAAATGCTACAATTGATTCATTACTTAAAACTAAATATAGTGTTAATTAGAATTTTAATTAATTAAGATAAACTTGTACATTTATATTAACCTTAATTAAATAAATACAAAATATCGTATTCAAACATAAGGCTATTAAAGTTCGGGGATAAAAATTAATTTAAATGGAAGGTTAAAAATCATTCCACTGAGCAAAAGAGGTAAAACAAATTTACCATTTCTGATTATTTTCTGAAAAAGATTGTTTTGAATAATAGTTATATCATAATATAACCTCTTATAAATGAAACTTGTTAAAAGAAAATTTTGTCTTTCTGAAGTTAATATATTCTATAGTAGAAATTATCATGTAAATATTAATACGTACAATTAATGTCGTCAGAGTTGGAATGTACATGATGCTTAGATAGTGCACGAGTCTGTTTTTTATTCCGTTTTTTCAGACTTGATATTTCCACTATAGAAAACAGCGTTTCACCACCTTGTACTGACATTGTTTATATAATAATGTTACCAGATTTTAAATAAGTGTCCGAATTTCTAGCATTTAAGTATGCCAGAGGTTCTTACACAACTAATCAAGGACATATTTCCTCAATATAAAATGAATGAGAAAATGTATTTCAAAATTTGACAAATTTTGCGTAAATTTAAAATAAATCAACCAATTTAGCAGCACAAATCCCTCGTTTTCAGTAAATACTTTATTTACCTAAACCGTCATACGTAAAATAATCAGTTACTTTGTTATGAGGAAAGTCATTTAACAAATCCGCACAAGGTGTATGCCTGCTTAATGATTCAACAGTTCTATACATTATTTTATATGCTTAAACATCTGTTACTGAATTTCAGAATATTAAATTTCATTTAGCTTTTGTAAATAGTGCCTATATAATCGACTTTGTTTAGTAATATCAAAATAGATAACAATTTGATATCCTTTAAGCAAGTAAATACATTTTATATTGTATAGCCATAATATCATTTGAAACTATTTCCATTTAGACGGGGACATGATCACAGAAATATGTCGTAACTTAAACATCAATGTTCTTGTAATGTGTAAATAATTAATACAATGATTCAAGCGGAAACAACAGTATGTTATTTCTAACATGTCCAAATATGTAACAATAACAAATTGTATCATTTCTCAATAGCCAGTTTTATTTCGTGATGTTCCAATCGAAATTATTTATGAGTCCAAAATTATCAAATCGTTCGCGATTTATAGCCCATGTCGGCTCAGTAAAAAATGTTCAAGTATGAATTAAATCTGTTATAGACAGGACTGATTTTAAGAAATATGAATGCTAGAGGCATTTTATAATACAAGTAATATCTTGAGTGTTTTAACCTAAGACGGGTAGGCTGAAGACGATGAGGGTAGATACCAAGAAAATAAAATTGACCTTGACCTTCAAAAGGTCAATTCAAAATGGCCGCTTAAAAATACTATAATATGTCATTAAGACTATGATACAATATGATGCAATTAATTATTCTTATCAAAATCAAATGATTATTCAATATTCTCTTAGTTTATACAATTGTTAAGTTAATTAATAACAAAATTCTAGTAATATATAAGATTACGTAAAAATCACCAAATAACAAGGTCATAAAGGCCATATATATTTTATTTCGCAAAGCATGATTATTATTATTATGTAAGGTAAAACTGCATTTCGTTATTAAACTAATATCATATTTAAGAATTTGATACTGGAGCTTTGAAAGAACTTGACTGTGTTATGCAATAAAGCTCTCAATATGGTTTCATATGTATATTTCACATCACATGCCCATTCGTTATACATGTATGTACACATGCCAGTATTTGGCACAGTCTGAAACATTGGCTTGAATAAGTCGTTTAGTCTTTCAATATGTTGTTTTCTGATTTTTGTTTACTGGTCAAGAATGTGACAAAGGCTAAGTCGGTCTTAAAAATAAAAACGATTAAAGGGCAGATTGAAATAAATTAAATTATTAGCATTTCCAAAAACGCTAGAACTCGCCATTCAATCGTGCAAAAAAACTCATTCCTGAACAAAATAGCTGATGTTTCTTCTCTTTAAGAGAAATATTCCATATATTGTTTACCTTGTAGAAGCCTACACACTGGCCCGGGGGTTCGTATATGAAGAAAGTAGTTTAATTCTATATAAAGCTAACCCGACAAAAACATGGCGGATGGCGTGCACAGTAAGGGTTCCTTTTTGAGGTTTTTTGTTTTTCAATTTGTTTTCATGTGGCATTAAATTATGTATTTTTAATGGCTTATGGCACGCGTTGTTCAGAGAAAAACAATCTTGTTGTTTGTATATGTCGTCACCCAAGAACAACAACAATAACAAAACATCTAGGTAAGGTAAGAAAATTAGGGTTGACTGGGTTGGAGATTCCTTAAGAGACATTTTTTTTTTATTTTAGGGTTTTTATGGATTCCACTGCAAAACAATAAGGCTATGAGTGTATCATGCCACGATCTCATTTGACTTTGAACCTAGGTTGGTCAAGGCTATCGGTAATTTGAGCTTTGAATATTCAATTGCAAATGCAACTGTAACGCTTTCATTTTCAAATCCCACAAGAATCAGCTGAAACTCAATTGAGAACCTGGTGAATATTTAAAATTTTTGTCAAACAGGTTATATGCTTGAGCTGAGGAAGTTGTTAGCATTTATTAGCGTGGTTTGTCTTAAAACAAGTCTATTAGGACAAACGAACTTTTACGGGTGTCTTAAAATTAACATTAGTGATTCCAACACTAACTCATCGGTCCTTAAATACTAGTAGGACTAATTGTCCATATTTTATTTTTGGAGGGTGGGGGGGGGCGGTAAATCCAAACAAGAGGGCCGCTGAGTCGCTCACCAGAAACAACGGCTTTACAGTGTTGGAAATTATTTTTCAAAAGGCAAGTCCAGCTCTTTCGGCAAGTTTAGCTCAACTTTAACTTGCCCCTCTAGTAATATACTTTCACAACACTTATTGTTTTAGCTTCTTTTTTTTCATAATAAAAAATAGGGCCTCTTAGATGGCCCTAGATCACTCATCAAACCCATCATTTTATTATTCACAATATAAATTGAAATATTTGCCCTAATATTTTGGAAAGGCTTTGTTAAAAATATGTATGTTGCAAGTGTGTTCCTATGAGACTATGTAGAATAAATGCAGGATTAATTTTGACTGGACATTTTTTTATAACTTTTTTGAATGAAAACACAAAATGTCACTCACATGCAAAACATGTAAGGTGTAGATGTTTGAAGTTTACAATTTGGGACAACAAATTTTTAACACATTCTGTATGGTGACATAACTGTACCTCAAAAAAAGACAATCGGTCAAACAGTGTAAGAAATATGAAAAGTAGGCCATATCAAAATTCAATTCAGCATCAGAAATTACACACCTAGTCCAAATTTCAAGTCTGTATGTCAAAAAACACAAGAATGAAGGTCAAATTATATCAAAAATATCAAAAGTAGGTCAGTTGATATCAAAATTCATTTCGGCATCAGAATTTACAAACCTGGTCCAAATTTAAAATCTGAATGTCAAAATACAAGAAAGTATGTAGGTCAAATGGTGACAATAATACCTAAAGTAGGTCAGCTGGTATCAAAATTATCAAATTACACCCCTGGTCCAAATTTCAAGTCTGTACATAAAAGACAAAAAAGTAGGTAAAGCGATATCAAATATATCATAAGTAGGCCAGTTCATATCAAAATTCAATTCAGGATCAGAAATTAAACCCCTTGTCCAAATTTCCAGCAGGTACATCAAAAAACGACAAACTAGGTCAAACAATATCAAATAATAATATCAAAAGTAGTCAGTTCATATCATCTTAATTCATTTCGCATCAGAAATTACATTCCTGGTCCAAATTTCAAGTCTCTGTACATCATTCCAAATTTCAAGTCTCTGTACATCAAAAACAAGAAAGTATGTGCAATGGTTTCAAAAATATCAAAAACAGTTCCACTGATACCAAAATTCAATTATGCACATGAAACTCAGGTTCAACAGTCTGTCCCAAAATTTGTTGAAATGTGCTTTTTCCAAGTTTAAATCCAATTCAACCAAAAAAAAATGAAAAAAATACAATTTTTAACAAAATTCAATAACAAAATTGAGCATACAAATTCATCTTTCAGGAGAAACAAATTTAATGTTTCTTTAGGCCTACTTTTCCTGGTTAATGACCTACAAGTGACCTTACAATGATGCAATAGGATGTCCGATTTCTAGTGCTGAAAGATATTTACACATCATAAACAGGTCATGACATTAAGACTTTCTCCAAGCCATTGAACCTCTTTTGGAAAAATTGAATAACATATATGTACACATTCCAACATGAGTTGTTTCCCTTTTATTATGAAAAGATATCCTATATCATAGAAATTTATTGAAATTTATGAAATTCTTACTGAAAATGTCTAATTTGGATAAAAGAATAAATAAACTATGTATGGGAAGCTGCATATCCTATTATAGGCCAAGTAAAGTTGGTCTTTTCTATAAAAAAAAAAGAAAAGATTTTTTAATGACACTTATAATCATTATATTTACACTGTGACCTATAGTGTGAAGAGTTCAAAACATAACATATCTACTTTGTGTGAAGTCAAAACACATATATATAATTATAAAAAGACTGTGTATCCATTGTCAATATTTTCTAATATTAAATTTGAGCATAGAATATCTTTAAACTATAATTTGAAGAAATGCCATGACCTGGGGAATTAAAGCTTTAATAGCTTAAACAGGGCCAATCAAATTAATATGAGCAAACTTGATAAAAGACTACCTAAGAATGCTACAGACAAAGTTTGGTGATCATCCATCAAATATTTCAGTAGGAGATGATGTTCAAAGGTTTTTCTATATTTAGCTTTAGCGGCCCCTTAAAGGGGCCAATCAAATTAATATGAACAAACTTGATAAAAGACTACCTAAGAATGCTACAGACAAATTTTGGTGATCATCTATCCATTACTTCTGAAGAAGAAGGCGTTAAAAGGTATTTCTATTTTTAACTTTAGCTGCCCCTTAAAGGGGCTAATCAAATAAATATGAGCAAACTTGATAAAAGACTACCTAAGAATGCTACAGAAAAAGTTTGGTGATTTCAGTAGGAAATGATGTTCAAAGGTTTTTCTATTTTTAGCTTTGGAGGCCCCTAAAAGGGACCAATCAAATTAATATGAACAAACTTGATAAAAGACTACCAAAGAATGCTACAGACAAAGTTTGGTGATTATCCATTAATTAGTTCTATAGAAACAGACGTTTAAAGGTATTTCTATTTTTAGCTATAGCGGCCCCTAAAAGGGGCCAATCAAATTAATATGAGCAAACTTGATAAAAGACTACCCAAGAATGCTACAGACAAAGTTTGGTGATCATCCATCAATTAGTTCTATAGAAACAGACGTTTAAAGGTATTTCTATTTTTAGCTAAAGCGGCCCCTAAAAGGGGCCAATCAAATTAATATGAGCAAACTTGATAAAAGACTACCCAAGAATGCTACAGACAAAGCTTGGTAATCATCCATCTATTAGTACTGTAGAAGAAGATGTCTAAAGGATTTTCTATTTTAAGCCATAGAGACCCCTAAAAGGGACCAATCAAATTAATATGAGCAAACTTGATAAAAGACTACCCAAGAATGCTACAGACAAAGTTTGGTGATCATCCATCAATAAGTTCTGTAGTAGAAGATGTTTAAAGGTTTTTCTATTTTTAGCTCTGTTGACCCCTAAAAGGGGCCAATTGAAATGACATGAGCAAACTTAAGTGTGACTGTCACAAGGATGCTACAGACCAAATTTTAGGTAAATCTGCCCAGCAGTTTCAGAGAAGAAGACGATTGTTGACGCATGACGACGGACGCCGGAGTATCCCCCTTTGATACATATAGCTCACCCTGAGCCTTCGGCTCTGGTGAGCTAAAAATGTATGGCGGTTAGAGACTAGTGGTGGAGAAGTGGTAGTAAGAACTGATAAGCAAGCATACGGTCATGACAGTCTTCGGATAACTCTTTGGGAAGCTCGCTCTCAGATTAAATAATGTTGCCGTTGATTCTGAGTGTCTTGGGGACTTAGGTTTAGTGATAGTGGTGGTTATGGTAGCTATAGGAAAGGCTATGTCCCAGTGAGTAATGGTGGGGGAAGAGTAGTTTAAGAGTGACTCAGCCTCTGACCATTTAGTAATGTTGGGAGTAAGGATAACTGCAAGAAAAGCGGTGTCTGAATTATATAAATATACCCAGTGATTTAGTGGACCATTACCTTTAGAAACAATTTTTATGCCTCTAGCATCTTATAGAGGGCAAAATTCTCAAAATCAGTCCTGTCTATTATCTGCATGATTACAAAGTTACAGCAATTAAAGCAAATTCAATCATTTAAACCCTTTGCGGAAAGGGTCAAAAAAAGTCCAGTGTCAATTTGTAAAATTTTCAACAGGGAGGGTTTTTTGTAATTTCTTTTTCATTCGTCCAATAAAAATTAAAATTTGGGTTTAATTTTTTTAAAATAAAAAAAAAAAAGAAAAGGCTTTTAAAAAAATTTTTTCAAAAATTTTGACCCTTGACAGCCAATTTTTCAAAAAAAGGTCAAGTCTACTGTTTTTTGGAAATATTAAATCAAATTTTGTCAAAGGATTTTTTTGTTAAATTAGGGAATCGGGCCAAACCCAAAACTTCCCAAATTATGACAATTTAACCCCAAAGTCAAATTCAAAAAATTTCAAAGGCCCGAATTTCTTTGGGGGAATTCGAGCCAAATTTCGCTATAAACTTTTTTCGATCTTCGATGTAAATTTGGCGTACTTCCGGTTTTTTTTATTTTTGTTATAAGGGAAAACCTGGGATACCTTTTTTTCGCATTTAAGTTTTAATAATGCAGGGTTTATTTTTCCAAGCTTTGTAATTAATCATTCGTAAATTATATGCCTATGCTTTGAACTCAAACAATCCCCTAAAAAATTTTTAAATCTTTTTTCAAAAAAAGTGTTTATTTATCTTTTTTTTATCACCCATTCATCATCTTCATCTTTCATCATAATCATCTATATCACACTTATTTTATTATTATAAAACTTTTACCGACAAAGGGTTAACAAAGGACTGAATTCTCCTGATACTTATTTTTTTTAACCTTGGGGATTTGGATAGGATTTTCTGATAATCCCCTCACCGGGGGGGAAAATTCTTAAAAATTTGAGTTTTTCAAAAGCTAAATTTTTTGTGGCTTATGTGAGAAAAGTACTTTAAAAAATCAGTGCCACTCGAAATAAAGGGTTATTTGAGAAAAAAAAATCAAAATCGTCAGCTTAAAAAATGTTTAAAAAAGGTTTATTGGCGCGCTTCCCATTTGTTGATCAACCCTTTTTTGGGGGGAATACAGTTTTCTCGTTTTCAAGTAAAAACTATCCATCTATCAAAGGAAGTCATTACTTCATATGCATGTACAACTATTCACTTAACCTCCGCTTTATTTGTTCATATTTAATAAAGAGAGATGTTGATTTGAATCGGGCGATTTATGTACTATTTCTTCTTATCTATAATTTTTAAAACCCCCATCCCAAATTTCCATCACTTTTTCATTTATAAATGACTCAACAAAAATTTATCTTGTTTAAAATATCATCTGCTTTTTTACTTTAAGAGATTCACATTTAAGCTTTTCGTAAGTAATTATTTTTAAAAAAAAACAGTCAATTCTTTTGTTTAAGTTATCTCTATCTTGTTGTAAATTCTACCTATTCTTAGTTGATCTAAGATGGTGTTTTCAAGATAAAGTTTTTTCTATTTTGGGAATGCATTTTTTTAGTGATAAGTTTGGGCCCAAAAAAATTATTTAAAACCAATTTTCTGTTATCCCTCCCGGTTTTATTTTAACCCAATTTGGGGCAAAATGGAAATTTTTGTTTCTAAAATTTTGAGCACATTTTCCAGGGACAGTTTCCAGCATTGGTTTGGGTTTTTTTTTTTGGGGAACTATTGCTTTTTTAAATCATTCTTTACAAAAATTTTTTTTAAGTTTTATCCAAGCTGTCCCAAAATTGTCTGCCACTTTATTGAAATAGATAAATGGTTTCATTTCATAGCTTAAAATAACAGAAACTTTGTTATTAATTATCTATTTCAACATCTTTTCCCATTAGATTTAATCATGGATTGTTTATTATAAACTTATATAAGTACCGAGCACTGTCAAGCCACAATTTGATCTAGTTGTTTACCTGCGGATAACTGCGCATATAATTACCTATAAAATGGTTATAAGAAGTTTATACACAAAGTGTATAAAGTGCCATACGAAAGCCTAATAGTGTCAAGTGAAATAAAAAATAAAAATGCAAAGGCGTTATTACGCGAATCAAAAGGCGAAATAACGCGAATCAAAAGGCGTAATAACGCGAAAAAAAGGCGTAGCAACGCAAGAAAGGCGAAGTAATGCGAATAAAGGCGTTATAACGCGAATCAAATGGCGTAATAACGCGAATCAAAAGGCATAATAACGCGAATCAAAAGGAGTAATAACGCGAATAAAGGCGTTATAACGCGAATTAAAAGGCGTATAACGCCTTTATTTGCGTTATAACGCGAAACAAAAGGCGTAATAACGCAAATCCAAAGGCGTAGTAACGCGAATAAAGGCGTATTAACGCGAACCAAAAGGCGTAATAACGCAAATTAAAACGCATTTTAATGCGAATTTAATACAATATTTATACTAATCAAATGGCCTGGTAACGTGAGATAGGAAAACTTAAATTGATCTGAATTTATGGCTCAAGATATAAACTCGTATAGAATAATATAATATACATTTACAATAACTATCATTCCATTTGCGCAGTAATAATGCAAACTATTTATTATAAACTAATGAAGACTCTTTAATATTTGCCAATATAAGGTGACTTGGTGCCTTGTAGGTTCATTGGACTGGACGTAAATACAGTTACTCTGAATTCACATGTATCACAATATTGATTTTACACATGCCACTATAGTAAATGAATTTCTTTTCTTATGTTATCTTATATCTTATCTTATCTTATATGTGCGTCATATGTTCAATTATCGGATATATCCTGTTTGATTACCTTATCTTATCTTATCTTATATGTGCGTCATATGTTCAATTATCGGATATATCCTGTTTGATTACCTTATAACCTCTAGTATTTTCTAATTATGTGAAAACCATTCCTAATTAAGTTATAGGTGATACGCTATAGGTAACAAGATTTGGGAAAACGTTAGGTATAAGTTAGTCACATTAGGGTGATTATTGATAGGTATGCTTAAATGGGGGATAGTGTTTCAGTTAAGTCACAATTATAGGAGACACTGCCTTCTTTGTCTATGTAGAAAAGTGTCTATAGCTGGATGATAGTTAACCTCTAATCTGACAAAAGCATTTCCTAATAAAATATTTAAAAAATCAGACTGTGGCCTTAGGACGTATCCGTATAGAATTGAAAATACAACGTACGTCTTGATCGATTTATTTAGATACAACATTGTTATTCCTATCTTACATTGCTAGGCCACTGTTTGGAATTTATATGGTATTAAATTAGCGTTATAATACCTTTTGTTTTGCGTTATTACGCATTTTGGTTCGCGTTATTACGCCTTTTGATTCGCGTTATAACGCCTTTATTCACGTTATTACGCCTTTTGATTCGCGTTATAACGCCTTTATTCGCGTCAGCACGCCTTTTGATTCGCGTAATTACGCCTTTGGATTCGCGTTATAACGCAAATAAAGGCGTTATAACGCCTTTTGATTCGCGTTATAACGCTTTTATTCGCGTTATTACGCCTTTTGATTTGCGTTATTACGCCTTTTAATTCGCGTTATAACGCCTTTATTCGCGTTAGAACGCCTTTTGATTTGCGTAATTACGTCTTTTGATTCGCGTTATAACGCCTTTATTCGCGTTATTACGCCTTTTGATTCGCGTTATAATGCCTTTATTCGCGTTTGTACGCCTTTTGATTCGCGTAATTACGCCTTTGGATTCGCGTTTTAACGCGAATAAAGGCGTTATAACGCCTTTTGATTCGCTTTATAACGCCTTTATTCGCGTTATTACGCCTTTTGTTTCGCGTTATAACGCGAATAAAGGCGTTACTACGCCTTTTGATTCGCGTTATAATGCCTGTTTTCGCGTAATTACGCCTTTTAATTCGCGTAATAACGCTTTTTAATTCGCGTTATAACGCGAAACAAAAGGCGTAATAATGCGAATCAAAAGGCGTTTTAACTCGAATAAAGGCGTTATAACGCGAACATAAAGGCGTAATAACGCGAACCAAAAGGCATAATAACGCAAAACGAAAGGCGTTATAACGCTAAATTAATACCATATAAATTCCAAACCGTGGCCTTGTGATTTAAGATAGGAAGAACAATGTTGATTTAAATGAATTGAACAAGATGTACGTTTTATTTTCAGTTCTGTACGGATACGTCCTAAGGCCACTGTCTGATTTTTTTAAAAAAATTTATGAGGAAATGCTTTCGTGAGATTAGAGGTTACTATCACCCAACTATAGATACTTTTCGATAAAGACAAAGAAGACAATGTCTCCTATAATTGTAACTTAACAGAAACACTTTTACCCCTCTTAGCATACCTATCAATAATTAGAGATACTTTCACCCAAATGTGACTTACGTATACCTTACGTTTTTCCAAATCTTGTTACCTATAGCCAATTACCTATAGCGTAATTAGGAACGGAATTCACATAATTAAAAGATACTACAGGTTATTAAGTAATTATACTGGTCATATCCGTAGATAATTGAACATATGACGCATATATAAAACAAGATAAGATATAAGAAAAAAAAAAGAAATTCATTTACTATAGTGGCATGTGTAAAATCAATGATGTGAATTCAAAGTAACTGTATTGACATATAACCCAATGGACCTTTAAGTCTCCAAGTCACCTTATATTGACAAATATCAAAGAGTCTTCATTAGTTTATTACAAATGGTTTGCAATATTACTGCGCAAATGGAATGGTAGTTATTGTAAATGTATATTATATTATTCTATACGAGTTTATATCTTGAGCAATAAATTCAGATCAATATTGGTCTTCCTTTCTCACGTTACCAGGCCATTTGATAAGTATAATTATGGTATAAAATTGGCATTATAATGCGTTTTAATTTGCGTTATTACGCCTTTTGGTTCGCGTTACTACGCCTTTATTCGCGTTACTACGTCTTTTGATTTGCGTTATTACGCCTTTTGTTTCGCTTTACTACGCCTTTATTCGCGTTACTACGCCTTTTGATTTGCATTATTACGCCTTTTGGTTCGCGTTACTACGCCTTTATACGCGTTACTACGCCTTTTATCGCGTTATTACGCCTTTTGATTTGCGTAATTACGCCTTTTGATTCGCGTAATAACGCCTTTATTTGCGTTATAACGCCTTTGCATTTTTATTTGTTTATTTTATTTGACACTATTAGGCTTTCGTAGTGCCATTTATTGTATGAAACTAAAATCATTATATAAACCTTGATTTTACGAGCAACGAAATATTGATTTTTTTCTTACAAATCATAATTATAAAGACTTCTAATTTCTCCGTATTACGAATGACCCTGGATTTTCAATGCAATACTTGATCAAAGCTAAATCTGCACATGCTACAATAAATTCATTTAAGAAATAGAATGAAATAACTCCTGTGCTACTTATTAAGTAGCGCATGTAGTCTAACTTATTGTATATTCTACTACGAGTCAAGTTGTTATGACATTTTTCTAATGGGCAATACTGAGTATCTCCTACATTCTGACCCAGCAGAATCTAACTGAGCGCGTCAAAATATTTTGACAAGAACGGTTTTGTAGAGTAAATCAAGTTTTTTGTTGACTTTATGTGTTGACCACATACAATAAAGTGTTAGGCAAGAAAGGAAATATTATTTCTATTTTCAAGGCTAACATTAAATTACAAGTTACAAGGCTAAACCACGCCCACTAAGAGAGGCGGTTCGCCCTCAACCGTTAAGAAAGTACGCCACACTCTGCGCACCGGTTACGCTACGGCCAGTAAAGTGAGATCACTGCAGAACAGTTCGTCCTCAAAATCATTCGAACATGATGCAATTCGTACCAATATTCAAATGAACATATTCTCGGCACATATTGTCTTGAATTTTTTTAAGTATATCAATCATTTCAATTTTTCTTGTTATCCAATTTATTTTGCTTCGACCAGACGTTTTAATCTTTGTTAGCAACAGACAAACATGCTGTTAATGATTAAAGCAGCAACGCCTCCAGATTCATGCTAATTGTCATGAACATTTTAAAAATGTATTTGAATGTGTAATATTGTGAAGTAACCAAAAGGAAGCAATTTACACATTATCAATGGCACTTACAAAACACGTAAATTGCCAAAAAGGTGTCAAAAAATGCATAAGTTGCCTTTACTGCGTTAGTAACGCAGTAAAATATAGTAATAAATATTGAAAAATCAGTCATTTATCGCACATTATACATAAAATATTACTTGAATCTTGAAACTTTTACTTTTCCTAATATCTTAAATACATTTTTCTAAAGTTTGATTTTATTGAAATATGTTGACTCATCTCTAAGTTGAATCTCACTGATGAATAATCAAAATGTTATTGCATTCAATTAAAATCTATCGAGGGTTTGTAAACAACTTTTATTGCTTTTATTCGATGGTTTCGGCTTCTGAAAATATATGGAATTTTATTATTTTTCGTAAAAAAATATATTCCATATTTCACTCAAACGAAAAAATATCCTCTTAATAATATTTGGCAACAAGGGCATAATATACAGGATATGTTTTATACATTTACCATTGGATTATTTTCATCAAGATAAAGATTGTCATCAAGATGTCTTTAATTAACAGAAAAAAATGGAAACTTTATATAAGGAACTTGAAAAGAATAGTATGATATTAATCATTGACATATCAGAAGATATAATCGAATCAGTATCTACCGGTACCGCATTGCCCTACCGGAGGCATAGGCTCCCAGCACTAAGTGTAACTGTAATAAGTGGAGAAGTTGACATAATCTGACGGGCTGATGTTTATACAATATGATAATCAGTGTCAATCATTATATTATACGCCGCTGTGATATTTATGAAACTGCTTGAATTTCAACAGGTCTTAAAATACAATCAATAATCATGGCTTTTAACACTAATAATCCCTCATTGATCTGTTGAAATTGAGTACCTCACCGAAGATAGGGGTGTAAGGGATGTTGCACTTTTTCATTATCCCTAATGTACAGACTCAATAAAACCTTATCTGCAATTCTTCATGTAATTTTGTTGTGATTATGGCTTCTGTAGGGCACCACTATGGACTACTTTTCTGCAAATTGTGCATTAATTTCAACGGCACCAAACAATCAGATACGAATACAAGTTTTCACTGCACAAGATACCTTTTCAGATAGATTACCTTTAATTTCTCTCTTTCTTAAGGCCAGTTTGAAAACAAATCCTATATCAACAGGCTTCGTTTTATGAAAGAATTTTATTTTTTAGTATCAGTGTTGCGCAAGACATATCGTCTTATTATTGTTAATATTTGAGCCAAGTATGATGGATGAGGAAGTTATGGACCGGACACAACATATACCCTCCAACAGACAGTGTTGACCTTTATCCACCAAGTGTGAACTTGGTCTATGAACTAGAGGCCTGGGTGTTGTGAATGACACATCGTCTTATTGGAACAAACATCTGCTTTTTAAAATTCCTCTGATAAATGGCTTAGTTATGGACCGGACAAGAAAGAGTGACGGACGGACGGACAGACGGACGGAGCTCATTTCCATATTCCCATTTATTTTTTTATTTTTTTTCGAAAAGGCAATAAAGATGCAATATAATTTTTGTTGTATATAGAACCCGGACAGAAAGTAGAAAATTGTTGAATATTGAGACAAATTTTTATTATCCCGTTGTATTTCCAAAATACTTTTCTTTTTGCTGAATAATAACTTCACTTAGCCACAATGCATACAGTAAGAACAATATCAAATGTGCTTACGCAATATGAGAGAATACGTATATGATGAAAATTTACGTTAATTTTGGCGTACAAAGTGTTTTAGATACATACAAGTATAAGTCGTACGACTTCTACAATTTTACATGTGTTTGAGTAGATAAGAGTACCTGTTTAGAAAAGGGGATTTAAATATAAGAGAAAAGAAAATATATGGTGTATCGATTATTTCTCTCTTCCAAGACTATAAGAGTTAAAACACAGAACCTTTATCATAATTTAATCATGCATATCGGTGTGACAAAATGGTAATACAAATGTACATCAGTGCTAATTAACAATAAAGAAGATTTTACCTTTATTCAGCGCCTGCCTTGTTTTTAATTTTAAGTTTGAAATCTCTCCAACAGCAAATATGAACTCCGTATTGGCCATTGCTTCGTAACATGATTTAATTAAAATCCAGTCGTCAATATTTGAAATTTGATACCTTTCTTTGGTCAGAATATTAAACAAAATATCAACTTTGTTTGATTTTTAACTACAAGTAAAATGCTTTATATGAAGTTAACACTCACTATAAATATTTTAACTTACAATTCAGAATATTGACATATTTCACATTTTATACTGCATTACAAGCTTTCACATTCGCACTTCTAATTAAAAACATTTCGTTAGTAATCCTCTTGAGTTGTAATTTCACGCAATATTTCATTCTTTTTTATAGATGTCATGCACTTCAGAGAAAATTAGTTTATAAAGCCTATTACAAAGAAAAAAAAGGAAATAAACTAATGCTAATGAATCTCGAGCTTCACTCATTCGTAATTTCTAGAACACAGACTGTTACAATCATGAATGGTTGCAATGTGTAATATGTCGCGAGTTTTCCATAAAATATCAATTTTATTTGCAATCTTGAATTATTTGTCAGTAAACAAAACTACTGATGGCAATTTGTTACGTACGCATGGAGTTGTTTCGTATTTTCAAATATTTGTTGTACAACAAGCATTTGAAATATAAAATTAGCAGAATTTGAAGTTAAAACCAATTGTTCCACATTCATATTTTCTATGGCCAATGCTCAATACAATTATTTTTTCATATACAATGTACAGAGATGAATTATGGTGTTCCCAACAAAACGAAAACATTTGTATACATCTTTTTTTTTATATTTAATTAAGTGAAACGTTATTGAGAATTAATAACTTCATTCCTTAATGTTTAATAATTAAAACTTCAAATATAAAAAATATCGAACTGATGGGCTTATAGCATTATAGTGGTCGACTAGTTTAAAGGGTAGTAGACTGTAGTACTATAATACTAGGTTTGGTTCATTCGTGTTTTCGCCCCGCGACCCCGCCAAACGATAAGTCGAGAATTAACAAGTTAAAAGTTAAAACCATAGGTGTTCGGCTCGTTGATTGGTCACTACACCCGGCAAACCCCCCCCCCCCCCCCCCGTCTCACCCACTCTACAACCCTCCTACCTCTCAAAACCATGTAAACTGCAGTATTTTTCATTTTAAACATGTTTTAATATTTTGGTATATGCTTTTAATTCAATTATCTTCATCTCCCACAAAATCTAAAAAAAATGATATATACACTGTACATATATTTAGTATATATATATTTATATATATATATCATTTTTTTAGATCTTTTGTTTTTGTTTAGAATTACATTTAGATCTAGTGCCAGTTTTTACGAAGTTTTGTGCCTTCAAGAACGGTTTCCGAGACAGATGTCTTGGTCTAAATGCAAAACGACCCGACCTTTTCCTACCGTCAATATGAAATCATTTTTTGGAATTTCTGAGGGTCATATATTGTCTTGAGTTCATAAATCTTCAATGTTAAGCTTTGCTGATTGTGATTAATTATGACATGTAAACTTTTTTTTAAAAAATGTGTGCAAGTGACTACAGTTCATTCAACGTCAGAAGCCATCTTGAAAGTCACTGAGAGGTGATTGCGTCATTCTGCACGTGCGCTCATTCACTCCTCATTATGGAAAAATAATGCAGAGTAGAAAGGCGGCCAAAATTGCATAATGACCTAGATTTTGCCATAATTGCCCTAATATACCCTAAATTTTGCTACTATATGTAGTACCATAGGTATTAAAAATTGTTAATTCTCGACTTTTCGCTTGGCTTCAAGTGTATTGTGCATCCATATGGTGATTAAATAACTTCATTGACCTCTATGTTGATTGTGATAATGACAGTGGTTGTAAAAGGTATTTATTGTCGTCATCATCTTTTTACACGATTAATATACAGTACCTAATTGATAATTTTAGGGAGACATAGAGGATATTTGCTTGTTTTGCATGTAAGATTGAAATATAATTTCACTGAGTGAACACCAGATGCAATATTTTCACGAGTGGCGTAGCCACGAGTGAAAATATAATAGCTGGTGTTCACGAATGAAATATATTTCAATCTTATATGTAAAACAAATAAATTTTCTTTTTTATTTTATGCTTTTTTAAGTGATTTTAAGCTATTTTTTTACTGATTTTGCCGCGTAACGTCTCGCATCTCCTTTGTGACGTCATAATATCATGACGTCACATCATCAGTTTTGAAATCTAGTTCCGTTAAATTTCTCTAATTTTGTTAAATTTCTAACATGATGTATGATGACATGGACTTTCTTTTCCTAAAGAAGCAAAATTTACGTATGACGGCATTTATTTCTGCCTGTTATTCCATCTAGTTATGATTATCTGTTCATCCGCATTCAGATATAGTCCGGCTACAGTGAAAATTATATTTTATAAATTTCACTAGTGGTTTATCAGAATATAATCATCTGATATATTACAATAAAACACTGGAAAGCATGAAATAAATAAGTCATACATAAATTATTTAAATTTCGTGCTTAGTTTAAATAAATTATGTTGTGTAATTTTCAATTTACTGTTTGTCTTTATATAACCTTACCAACCGGTACCGTTGGCCTAGCGGTTAAGGCGTCCGCCTTCGGATCGGGAGGTCGAACGTTCGAGCCCCACGGGGAGCGTTAATTGAAGGATGAATGTTTCTCGTGGGACTCATTCCGGAATGGCCGTTTCGTGAGCCGCGAGGTAGATATTTAAAATGAATGGTTACCGATTTCTATTCGCCTGGCGCCTGGCATAGTGGTAAGACTTGGGAGGTACATGATATGCAAGCAAAAGGTATAAGTCAGAAATGGCTGGTCCTTTCAGTAGTGGTGTCAATATATATTACCTTTACCTTTTTATAGCCAAATAACCACAAGACGACAAACTACAAACCGCTGTTTATTATGATTTATCCATATTTAAGCTTATATTATTTTTTTATTACATATTCTTTAAAAGAAGGCAAGATTTTAAGGGTTTTTTTTTTAGATAACAAGATTTAAATCCAATTCTTACAACTGAATTTTGACTTGCATATGCCACAAACACTGTGCCCCACCCCACGTCCATCATTCCAACGTTTAAAAGTAAAAGGAAATGTACATGTAATGGATTTATAAATGATCAATCGATCACATTTTAAATGTTTTGAGTATTTTGGCTCCAAGAACGGCTACTGACATAGACAATATCACATAGTTGTTGTTATGTAACCTTGACAACCATGAATCGTAAAATGCGATTCTCGTTTCAGTTAATTAACAATGCATAATGTAATAGAATACGACATAAAAAACTAATAACAACCTAATGATACTACGAAAATTAAAGCTAGAAATAGTAAAGAACTAAAATGTCCATCGCTGAAGCGAGATAGCGTAAGTGTTTATTTAGATAATAAAGTGAATCATAATTATTATACATGTAAAGTAAAGTGTATCATATTATACAAGTAAAGTAAAGTGAATCATAGTATGCATGTAAGATAAAGTGAATCATTTTATACCGTGTTATATTAAAGTGAATGGATATCATTACGTTGGTACATTTAAACTGTTTTTTCGTTTGTTTGTTTCATTTTTACCGCCTTTTTCCAACAGTATTTTCAGTCATATAGGCGGGTAAGTTTCCCCTAAACATCGTTTCCTGGAGAGTTATACCCAAGTACTAGAACTACCTTCCTCCGCGTACTTAAACTACAAAAGCATTCCCGGGGATCGGAACCCACGCCAGAGAGGTAACTGGATTAGAAGTAATAGACTCTAATTTAACTGAAATGATATCATACGTGTATATCAAAGTGAATGATATCATACGTTATATAAAGTGAATGATATTATACGTGTATATTAAAACTAAATTTGATGTTCATACGTGTATAGTAAAGTTGAATGATATTATACATATATTAGTAAAGTGAATGATATTATACGTGTAATATTAAGGTTAATGATTATTCCATACGTGTATATTAAAGTTAAATGATAATAATACGTGTATATTAAAGTAAATGATATCATACGCGTATATTAAAATGAATAACATCATACGTGTATATTAAAGTGAATGATAGCAGACGTGTATATTAAAGTGAATGATATTATACGTGTATATTAAACTAAATGATGTCAACGTGTATATGGAATGAATGATATGTTATAATTTTTGTATGAAAGTTAAATTTTGATATCTTTCGTGTATAGCCAAGTAAATAAATATTTTAATTTGTATAGAAAAAGTAATGATTTTATACGTGTATAAAATTTAAAGGTTAAATTTGATTCATACTGTTTTTTAAGGGTAAATGATTTTCATACGGGGTATTTTAAAGTAAATTGATATATACGCGTATTTTTAAGATAAAAGGAATAAAAAGTTTTTCATTAAATTTAATGATTTAAAACGGTGAAATACAAAAGTGATTTATTTTATACGTGTATATAAAGTGAATGATATTATACGTGATAGTAAAGTGAATGATATTATACGTGTTATAGTAAATGTGAGTGATATCATACGTGTATAGTTAAAGTGAATGATATTATACGTGTATAGTAAAGTGAATCATAGTATACATGTATAATTTAAAAACACTCGAGAGTATAGACTTGTTAAACAGACACTGAATATCAAGCAGTATATAATTTCGCCTCAATTGAAGACGAAGAATTGGTAGTTAATTTGTTTAGTTTAATACTGCTATGATATACCAACCTTACCTATATGTACAATTAAAAATAAGGACGTAACTTTAGAATCCTATAATAAGCAATTTATAAATTAAATAGAGGATATTCAAGTTTTTTTTTTCTATAAAAACATGTCGTGTGGTAATGAAAATAAATATTTCACGACTGACTTGATAAATATATGTCATTAATGTTTAATCTGTGTGAGATATCATTACATGATAACATTAACAAATCATCATGTTTCATCCATTTATAAAGCATTATCCTGATATTGTGTTTGCTAAACACTTAAACATGTTTCAATATTAAAAGGTACTTAACAATATATATTCTTGTTGTCTGTTTCAGGAGACATTTAATGTACTGAATCTAAACATCATCAACATTAAGCTGAGTTAATGTTTTGAATGCAGACCAGTTATAAATATTGAAGTGTGACCACTATATAGTATGATAAACATTTAAAACACTCGCATTCAGAGAATATTATACAGTTCAGTCGCTAACGATTGCATTCTTTCTTTAGTACGGAAGAGTATACTGACACCCCTTATATATCTTATATGCTTTAAAGAAAAAAGCCTTTGAATAAACTATATCTTTAAAAAAAATGGCAAAGGTTATACGATATATAAAATAGATCTTAAAGAATTTTATCTGTTATTATACACCAATATTTAGAACAAGACTTACAGACTTTTTATATCAGTAACTGGAGACAAGATGTGTATAATGAAAGCTCACTCTCATTGTTTAAAGAACTTTAAATTAACTTTGAAATATCAAAATACTGAAATAGAATGCATTACACGAAATTGAGAGATACAATAGCTAAAACTAAGATTGTCTTCGACCATTTAAATCATTGTGAACTTAGCCCGTAATTAGTTAACAAGGGATACGGCAACGAAAGTCTGTACAAAAACGGGCCTTTGATGGTTCAACTTTGACGTCCGTGGTGTACAAAAATTTGGCTGAAACCTATTGGTAATAAAAATCAAAATTTTGGACTCCCATTTTGCTTTCCGGAGTACCAGCGACGGCAATTAAACATTACGCGACCAGAAGTTCTCTCTATGTTCAATCAACACGGCAATCAGATTGTAGATTGTAAGTTAGCCGCAAGCGATCCGCGTTTTGTTATTTAATAAAGCTTTACAGCGGCTGGAGTGTAACACTTTTTACTTTTGAGATTATTAATTATCCTTTCCTTGTTCGAAAAATGATGTAGCTATTTTACCACCGACATAGTTCTACGCGGTGCCGCCTTGAGTGGGACACTTTCGAATATAGGTTCATGTTGCATGGTTAATCTGTGTTTGTGCTGCGCGTTTAGTTTGAGTTTGTGTCTTGTGTTGTGCAGCCGAAAAATGATAAAATTCATTTAAAAAAAAAAAAAAAGAATAAATATGCATGATGATTTTCTTTTAAACACAAATATTTGTATATATAATCATTTTCTAAAAGGTCATATTTTTAAAACAAAATTTGTGAAATTTCAAATATGTTAAGTTACAAATTGTATATGTTTCAATAACAGATGTCAAATTTAAAATTATGTAACTGGAAGATTAAAATGCGGCTTTTCTCTTTGTCCAATCAACTGTGCTAAAAGTTTTATAATATATAGGTGATAAGGTCAATTAAGCTGTCTGTACTTATCATGTTGTTAAACCTTATGACTGATAAAATATCCAGGTGATGATTGTTGTTATAAATTCTGTGTTGCTATGTTACATTATTTGTATTGAAACCTGATTGGTCATTTTGTTATTTAAGACACAAAAATGTTAAACATTCTATTGGTCAGTTAAAACGAAATCAATTTTAGAATTACTGTAAAGATACATGTAGAAAATTTAGGGTCAGTTAGATTTTGGATTTCCAAGTGATAACATTGTATTGTGGCTTTCTACTAGAAATAATTGTTACTGTTTTTAATATTAATTTGTTAACATCAGGATAACCTGTGTATATGTTATATATTATCTGTGGTATTCCACTAAGAAAGAAACATTAAAATATAAAACGGAACATTGTGTTGTGATTCAATCCACATTTAGTAGAACCTATAATTTAGCGCATAACACGTGGCGGAAATCCGGGTATTTCCCAACCTCTCAATTTAGCAAGCGGGTCTACGAATTTAAATTCCCCAAGAAATCGACAATGGCTTTCACATATGGAATACCATTTAGAAGTGAAAAATCATGTGGACAATGTGGACTTTATCATAATAACAGACAGGAGAAGTGTTGTGCAAAAATGGCAAGATGCAACAAATGTAAAATAATTGGACATTTTGCACGAGTTTGTCTACGTCCAGCAGTTAGTGAAAAGTCAAACCAATCAAAACAACGCGATCAACAACGTATGACAACTTTTATAAGACGCAAGACAGCCGAAAATACATTACCATTTTACAATGAAGATGATGCCTACTTTAAGAAGAACCAAACAAACAACTCCATAAGTAATGTTTCAACAGCAGAATTTCAGAAGTTGAAATCTTTGACTGATTCAAAGACTAAAACTATTACCGGTTTAAAAGCACAAAATATGGCCCTTGTTTTTAAAAATCAAAGACTTAAGGATTTTAATGAAAAACTACAGGATGAGGTTTCCCAAAAGAAATTAGAAATAAGTCAACTTAAAGAAACATTTTTACAAAAAAACAACTCGCTAAAGGAAACAATTAGGACTGACTCTTCAAAACTAGAGATAATGGACAAACTTATATTAGAATTTAAGAAACTTAATGACGATTACGAACAGCTGAGACTGAAACACAACCAGAAAGCTTATGAAATAGAAATGATAGAATCAAGGAAAAACGACCAAATAGATGACCTTAAAAATGCAAACCACAACTTAAGAGACGAGATTGCTCATTTGAAAGACAAAACTAAATATCTTTGTCGAAAAAGAGGAAACAGAAATCAAGATCTTTCAAGTACATGCGAGACCGGTTTCCCACATGAATGGAGAGGTCAATATCATCATGGACGACAACAAGGACAGAGGGGACAATATAACAGAAATAGACGTCATTAAGACTGTGTTGTTTACAATAAGACAGTGATTAGGATATTTATTACTAGTGAATGGTACTTACGCTTTTCAGCAAAATCGGTGCTTTATATTCAAGTATATATTTCTGTAACTGAATATCTTATGTAAACAGTATTCTGATTTAATGATATTTATTTTTGTTAAATAGTATTTATGCTTCATTTCACAGGAGTGAAATAGTCTTAAAGGAGGGAGAAGTGTTGTGCAGCCGAAAAATGATAAAATTCATTTAAAAAAAAAAAAAAAGAATAAATATGCATGATGATTTTCTTTTAAACACAAATATTTGTATATATAATCATTTTCTACAAGGTCATATTTTTAAAACAAAATTTGTGAATTTCAAATATGTTAAGTTACAAATTGTATATGTTTCAATAACAGATGTCAAATTTAAAATTATGTAACTGGAAGATTAAAATGCGGCTTTTCTCTTTGTCCAATCAACTGTGCTAAAAGTTTTATAATATATAGGTGATAAGGTCAATTAAGCTGTCTGTACTTATCATGTTGTTAAACCTTATGACTGATAAAATATCCAGGTGATGATTGTTGTTATAAATTCTGTGTTGCTATGTTACATTATTTGTATTGAAACCTGATTGGTCATTTTGTTATTTAAGACACAAAAATGTTAAACATTCTATTGGTCAGTTAAAACGAAATCAATTTTAGAATTACTGTAAAGATACATGTAGAAAATTTAGGGTCAGTTAGATTTTGGATTTCCAGGTGATAACATTGTATTGTGGCTTTCCACTAGAAATAATTGTTACTGTTTTTAATATTAATTTGTTAACATCAGGATAACCTGTGTATATGTTATATATTATCTGTGGTATTCCACTAAGAAAGAAACATTAAAATATAAAACGGAACATTGTGTTGTGATTCAATCCACATTTAGTAGAACCTATAATTTAGCGCATAACACTTGTCACACGCAGTATAATTTGGCGGTGAAAAATAATCATTGCTTTGTCGTTTTGAAACCATTACTAGTATTAAACGACCAGAGTTATTGGCAGTTTGTTGTCGTGTTTCGTTAACCAATGACATCGATGTATCGTTTCGGTTTGTTGAGCTTTTGTTGTTCTCTGATTTCTTTGCAGAAAGTGATGCGAAAAGCGAAGTTATATCTGAGTCAGTTCGAGTCGTATTTCTATCTTCGGTATTGTTTTCCTTTGACTGGTGTTGCTTGTTTGTGTCAGTAGCTATCTTAGCGTAGAATGCCCTCATGTGAGGTTGTTGTTGTAGCCTCGGTTGTTGTTGTTGTTGTTGTTGTTTGTTGTTGTTGTTGTTGTTGTTGTTGTTGACGACGTTCTGCATGATAAACATCGTCTGATTGTTTTGAAGATGATGAATTTCTGTCATTTGTTGATCTTCTAAGTCTCCAATTTTCACAAGTAGAATCGATCGCTTTTTCAGAGAAGCGATTTCTAAGTGTTTGCTTCAAAACAGAATTTTCATTTTTCACCGTTATCGTACGAGTATTACATGTAATTATATCATAAACATGTGTTTATATACGCTGTTTTATATACGCTTCCAAATCACATCACCATGTAAGAAAGCTTGAACATTCCATCTGCATTAATAAGATCTTTAACATTATAACTGGGACATAGTGTCGTATGCAGAACTAATAACATTATAACTGGAACATAGTGCCTTATGCAGAACTAATAACATTATAAATGGGACATAGTGCCGTATGCAGAACTAATAAAATTATAACTAGGACATAATGCTGTATGCAGAACTAATAACATTATAACTGGGACAAAGAGCCGTATACAGAACTAATAACATTATAACTTAGACATAGTGCCGTATGCAGAATAAATAACATTATAACTTGGACATAGAGCCGTATGCGGAACTAATAACATTATTAATGGGACATAGAGAGCCGTATTCAGAACTAATAACATTATAACTGGGACATAGAGCCGTATACAGAACTAATAACATTAAAACAGGGACATAGTGCCGCATACAGAACTAATAACATTATAACATGGACATAGAGCCGTATGCGGAACTAATAACATTATAACTTGGACATAGTGTCGTATGCAGAACTAATACAATTATAACTGGGACATAGTGCCGTATAAAGAACTAATAACATTATAACTGGGACAAAGAGCCATACATACAGAACTAATAACATTATAACTGAGACATGGTGCCTTATGCAGACCTAATATCATTATAACTGGGACATAGAGCCGTAAACAGAACTAATAACATTATGACTGGGACATAGTGCCACATACAGAACTAATAACACTATAACTTGGACATAGAGCCGTATGCAGAACTAATAACATTATAACTGGGACATAGAGCCGTATAAAGAACTAATAACATTATAACTGGGACATAGAGTCGATTAGAGAACTAATAACATTAAAACTGGGACATAGTGTCATGTAGAGAACTATTAACATTATAACTGGGACATAGTGCCGTAAAGAGAGCTAATTACATGATAATTTGGACATAGTGCCGTAAAAAGAGCTTAAAGCATTTTAACTGGGGCATCGTGTCGTATAGAACACCAATAACATTATAACTCGGACATAATGCCGTATAGAGAACTAATTACATTATAACTGGGACACAATGCTGTTTCGAGAACTTCTAACATTATAATTGGGACTTAATGACTGTATCACTAATGTAAAACTTAACCTTCTAGTAGTAGAAATAGTTTAATTTAGCTAATTCAATAAGCCAAACTTTGACATTTGTGTTGATTTGATAACAAGCCTAGGAAATCATTCAGATATTAATATTTAATAAGCAATATCAGTTCTGCACACAAATATAACATCAAATGTCAATAAGTATAAATGAATGCACAAAATCTACTATCATGACAAACATATTAATACTCATCTAGTTTAACGTTGTGTGGGCTTAATAGTAATATAAAAGAAAGTCTAGACCTATTTTTCTATACATTTCGTACAATAGATGTTATCGATGTATGTACTTTCATTTGAGAAAACTTAACACTCAGATTGTCCTTCAAAACAATTTATTAAGTAGTTATGATAAAAACATTGCCATGATTATATTGCTTTACTAGAAGCAAAATAGTCTGATAGATACACATATACAAGTTGACATCATAGCGGTCTGATGGATGCAAAGTTTGCCGATGAACGTACAAAAATTGGACATCTTGTTTGTAATTTTATTGTAACATAATTCGTGACAGAAATTGTAGGACAATTAAATTTGAAAAATAATTATTGATACGCACGCTATAAATTATACAAGAGCTGTCACAGGAGACAGCGAAGCTCGACTAATAAAATACTGGACGCAGTAAGGAGGACAAAACTATGAAAGGAAAAACAATTATGTATAATTATATATTAAGTTATAGTAAAAAAAATAATATTTGTTAACATAAATTCCAAGATCAAGGGGAATAATTCTAGAAATAGACCTTGTCAAACAATATTTGTGTAATGATAAGAAATATATATTTGAAGTTTGAAGTAGATACCTTAAAAAGTAAAAAAGTTATTATAATTCTTAAAGAAAATCCTAAGTTCAAAGAGAGATAAATGTGTAAATATTGCTTCAAGAGTTATGAACATTGTCACATAAAATATAATTGATGATAAGGAATAAGTATTTGAAGTTTGAGGTAGATACCTTAAAAAATAAAAAAGTTATAATAAAAAATAACATTTTTCTAGTAAAAAAATCTAAGTTTATGGGGAGATCATTCTTGCAATATTGGTGCTAGAGTTATGAACCTTGTCACATAAGATGTGGATGATGATAACGTAAATATATTTGAAGTATGAAGTTGATCCCTTTAGAAATAAATAAGTAACAGTAAAAAAAATATTTTTATGGACAATTCTAAGTTCAAAGGGAGATAAATCTGAAAATATTGGTGCTAGAGTTATGAACCTTGTCACATAAGATGGGGATGATGATAACGTAAATATATTTGAAGTATGAGGTTAATCCCTTAAGAAATAAAGAAGAAACAGTAAGAAATAGTACTTTTTGAGGAAAATTCTAAGTTCAAGGGGAGATAACTCTGAAAATATTGGTGCTAGAGTTATGAACCTTGTCACATAAGATGGGGATGATGATAAGGTACATATATTTGAAGTATGAGGTTGATCCCTTAAGAAATAAAGAAGTAACAGTAAAAAATAGAATTTTTTAAGGAAAATTCTAAGTTCAAGGGGAGATAAATCTGAAAATATTGGTGCTAGAGTTATGAACCTTGTCACATATGATGTGGTTGATGATAAGGAACATATATTTGAAGTTTGAAGTTGATACCTTAAGAAATGACAACGTTATAGTGAAAAATATTTTACTGCACCAAAACTTTAATCTAAAATCTGGACGCGGACGCCGACGCCGACGCCGGGGCGAGTAGGACAGCTCTCCATATACTTCGTATAGTCGAGATAAAAATGATTCTGGTGATCGTCTAAGATTAATATAGAATATAAAATAAAACATAATATAGAAAATATAATAGAATTCGTAAAAGGAAGACGCTCGGGGTGGGGCCAATTTTGACACAAGGACTATAATTTTAACATTGAGTGTAGTAGTCTACAAGGCATTGTTTCAATCTAAATTTCTTAGATCTAGCCCTTGCAAGTTTTTAAGTAAAATACTTTTAAAGAATTTACTTTATAAGAAAAAGGCATGATTCCCTGGGGCGGGGAAAAATTTGACCCCAAGATTATGATTTAAACAGTTTATCATATATATAGAGGATATTGAATGAGTGTAAATTCAATACTGAATTTATTGAACGAATTGATACTGGTATATTATGCGAGCCTCTGGCGAGCATAATATTATTTTATTCAACGAGTCCAATAAATTCTGTATCGGAATTACAAGAATATAATATTCTTTTTATCACTTACCCAAAAGAAAGAGTGTTTCAAGTGCAAAAGAATCATTTTTTAATGAGGCGCCTATAGTGTAACGGTAACATTTAGCGCGTCATTACACTATGTTTGTATAGCGCAAATGACGTCACGTCAATATAATATGCACGGCTGTGCAATACCGTTTTAACGGAGTCGCAAAATCGGCACGGGTATGTGCTAAACAAATTAATAACAAGAGCGATCAGTAATCACATGTGTCGCCTCATGATGGCCAATTTCATGTTGGGACAAAGTTTGTGACAGACGGACAGACAGACGGACAGTGCACAACTAGACTTGGTACTGATCATTCCTTTAAAGTTTGGATAAAATTGCACCAGTAGTTTATGAGGGTTAGTCCGGACGAGCTTTTGCTTATCTGGCAACACACAGAAAAAACACCTTTTTATCAAAGGGCCATAACTCGGCCAAAAATCATTCAACCGGAAAACCCGTGCAAAATGCGCAAGGACTTGAGCTACAGATCAATCCTGTAAAGTTTCATTGAAATTGCTTTAGTGGTATAAGAGAAGTAGTCCGGATAAACTTTAAAAATAAAAATTATTAAAGGGCCATAACTCTGACAAAAATCATTGAACCGGAAAATGCTGATAATATGCACAACTAGACTTGGTACTGGTCATTCCTGTAAAGTTTAGATGAAATTGCACCAGTAGTTTATGAGGAGTAGTCCGGACAAGCTTTTGTGTATCTGGCAACACACAGAAAAAAACACCTTTTTATCAAAGGGCCATAAATCGGCCAAAAATCATTCAACCGAAAAACCCTTGCAATATGCGCAAGGACTTGAGCTACAGATCAATCCTGTAAAGTTTCATTGAAATTGCTTTAGTGGTATAAGAGAAGTAGTCCGGACAAACTTTAAAATTAAAAATTATTAAAGGGCCATAACTCTGCCAAAAATCATTGAACCGAAAAATGCTGACAGTATGCACAACTAGACTTGGTACTGATCAATTCTGTAAAGTTTGGATGAAATTGCACCAGTAGTTTATGAGGAGTAGTCCGGACAAGTTTTGTGACAGACAGACGGACAGACAGACGGACAGATGGACAGATGACGGAGAAGTGATCCCTATATGTCGCCACTACTCCGTAGAGGCGACACAAAAAGAGGATATTCAATGAATTTAAGTTTAATACTAAATTCATTGAACGAGTTGATTAAAGTCATATTATGCGAGCCTCTGGCGAGCATAATATTGTTTTATACAAGAAGTTAAATACATTTAGTATTGAATCTACACGAATATGATATTCTATTTATCACATATATAAAATAAGAATGGTAAACTGTTAGAAAGAGTATTTTTGCAATGACGCGCCTATAGTGTAACGCTAACATTAGCGCAATTACCGCTATGTTAATATATAACGCAAATGACGTCACGTCAAAGTGTTATTACACTAGTGTAATATCGTTCTTTTATAACATAAACCGCGGCGAGGGAGTGTAATAAAGCCATTTAATAAAAACGATATTACACTAGTGTAATAACACTTTGACGTGACGTCATTTGCGTTACATAGAAACATAGCGTTAAAGCGCGTTAGTGTTAGCGTTACGCTATGTGCGCGTCATTGAAAAATTACTCATTTTAACAGTTCACTATTCTTATTTTATATATGTGATAAATAGAATATTATATTCGTGTAGATTTAATACTAAATTTATTGAACTCGTTGAATAAAACAATATTATGCTCGCCAGAGGCTCGCATAATATGATTTTATTCAACTCGTTCAATAAATTTGGTATTAAACTACACTCATTCAATATCCTCTATTTATCACATAAACTGCGGCGCAGGAGTGTAATAAAGCCATTTAATAATCAAAGCGCTGAAAGCACTGCTGGGGGCTCATTATGTTGATTGTATAGTGGTCTGACTGTTTTGGCTAAAAGATTTTCGCTAAATTATTTACAAATACCTCATTTACAAACCCTTAATGGAAATTCTAAATTTATAATTATTTGATTTTATTCAGGCTTTCTTCGTATCCCGTGGTGCAGGGGTAACACGCTCGTTTAGGGAATGAGAGGTCTTGGGTTCAAATCCCTGTCGAGGCATCTATTTTTTTTTAAATATTTTTGTAAGTGTCTTTTTTTAAGGAAGTAGCCACGATATGCAAGGATAAAGAGTGGCTGTCATAAAAAATGAACATAAATGATTTTTGATGCAACTCTAGTCATGCAAAATTCCGTATATATGTTTCTCAAACTGTTATAGTAAACGCAGTCGATACCTCACGGTGCCCTGCAAGATGAATTATAGTACATAAACATAAACTTATACAGGAAAATACAGACAGATATACAGTACGATTTAGATTCAAAGATCAGACAATACCACAGAGCTTGCAGCCCTTTGATTATTAAATGGCTTTATTTCACTCCTGTGCCACGGTTTATGTGATAAACAAATTTAATAAAGAAACTCACTGCATGTCAATCCTTATATAAAAAAGACGAACATTAGAATGTTAAGAGTATAATCTTTACATCAAATCTGGTATAGAAATAATTTATTGCAAAACTCGTTCTTATTGCAAAAATGGTTGTCAAAAATAAATTATGTCATCGCAACGACATTTGCGATAAATCATTGGAAAACTCGTTTTATGTAACAATGCTGGCCAGAGGCTCGCATAATATAATTTCATTCAACTCGTCCAATAAATTCAGTATTGACTTTTGCCTTATTCAATATCCTATATACATCATTTATTTGTACGTCAGCATTTTCCACTTATTATTTTACACTTTTAACACACTTCATTATACCTATAATACTATAAAACACAAGTGATAAAATCTTATCTTGCTAAGCTCTATCATTATAGTTTATTTACACGACACCTTCGGAAGAAAAAAAATACACGAGAAGTTACTATAAACGTCTATACCAAGTCTTCGTGAAAATGAAATATCAAAATGTCCATATGCTGTCTTTATTTAATACAGTTAAATGTCAAACCTGTTATACTGTATATGCAGACAGAATTATATGTTCAATATGCAACAATGACCCAAGATTAATTTAATAATCTAACACAATATAAATTCCTCATTAAAGCTACTATCCAAAGCATTGTAGTTAGGGAGTTTTTAAAATAAATGTCATCAAAAGATAAAATTTCGTACATAAATATGAAACTAGATGTTGAAAAAAAATGTTTATCCTGCTGTAAATTGAGGGTAGAACAATTGTACGCTTGGTAAGTTTTTATTTGTTTGGGTCGTCAGACCAAACAAATAATGGTAGCGAAATTTTAGACCCTGATATGCTTATTTGCAAAATCCGCAAGTACACATGTAGTCCGTCACGAACTCTTCGAAGCGGTTACTTACCTTTTATAAGTACACTAACGCCGAAAATTAAGGGGTGATCACTGCGTAAAGATTGTCAAAAGACAGGCGCATTAATTTTCAAACATTCTCACGGGAAGAAAAAAAAAGTTCCCGATTGGTCGGAGATTTTCTAATATTGTGTAATTCTTTATTATACAACTATACCCCCAGCAGAGCTATTCAAAAAGTGTCTTCTCACGTCTGTAAGAAGACACTTTTAAATAACCGTTACTTTCCTAGTGGGTTATATACAGTTAAAATGTATGGTGTCCTGCTTGAGCCAGTTAAAGGACTCTCCTTTTAAATAACCGTTACTTTCCTAGTGGGTTTAATACAGTTAAAATGTATGGTGTCCTGCTTGGGCCAGTTAAAGGACTCTTCTTGGTATGTTATATTTCTTTCCTATAGTCTTGCCCCGCCTTTCTGTACTTTTATAGATAAAATGGCAAGATTTAACATTCTCACAAGAAACTTTTCGCGCCATTCAACGTTGAATTTGTCTCATGCTTATACTTTCTCATACTTTAATCCTCGTGCGAATCAAAATGTAAAATCCTGATTAACCTTAATTTTCGCATGTTTTTGCTTGAACGTTGACCTTTTTACAGTGCCAGTGTCTATAGTGAAAGTTCTTCGAAAGAGAATGTTATATCTCGCTACTTATCTATTAACATGAGCAAGTGCGCTCGACTGTTCTCAGTGCTTGATAGTAAAACAAGAGCCTGAATAATGTATATTTTTTTAAGTTCAAAAGGTCATAGTTCTGTCAAAATTCATATTTACAATAGCTCTTCTACTTTTCGAATAGTCGAGCGAAAACAAGAGATTTATAATCGTAACAGGGATATTATACTGCCTCAAACAGGACACCATAGAAACTGACTGAAAGTTGTAGCAATGAATGAAATCATTTGGATGGCCATTTCCAGAAACAAAATTACTGTTGATTTTAGCATTGACGAAACTTACAAAAGTTCGTTGGATGATGCTAAAACTCTATCATTTTTTGTATATCGTCTGACATTATAAAAAAACAACAACATTAACATGACATTTACGGTCCCATCCCAACTCACAAAACAATCATCGGCCATATCCATCTGAACATTGTGTTAAGCTAAGCTTGTTTACAAATAAGAAAACTTACCAAATTTTGGGTCCAAAACGTTATCCATTTATCCATTTATTATTGACGCAAAACATGTTTAGAGACGGTTTCATTGTTGAATGACATCAATGATCTCTCTGATGAAGGCAGTCATTTTTAACATTGTTTATCATGAATAAATGTGAATTATGTCCGATTGAAATAAGTGCATGAAAATTCCATGCTACACCTTTCACTGCCCTAAGCTGTTTAAGGCTATGCAAATATTTTCTATAGTTTTATATTTTCAACGTGAACATACATTTAATTTCAGTTACATTTATTTATAATTACATGTAAATGCGTTTATTTATTTATCTGTTCTTTACAAAGTCGGATACAGTTACTCGTATTTTCTTCGAAAGTGTCTTCTTACAGACGTAAAGAAGACAGTCCGCTAGGACAAACAACAATTTATCCTCGGCTTCGCCTCGGACAATTTGTTGTTTATCCTAGCAAACTGTATCCATTACACATTTCCGCAAATTACCGCTAACATATTCAAATAATTTTGTTATGCGGATGAACAATAAAATTGCTCGGCTATTTCCTTAAAGCTTCGGATTATTGTGGTCGCCTAAATGAACATTTGTTATTTAGACTTTCTGAAAAATAAAGTAAAGATGTTGACTCTAGGATAGGGACGACTTAGGCAGTCGACGATCGATAATCAATTTCTACCATAAGTAACGGCCGATAATTTAATCCACGTAAACAAAGCGCTACTTTTAGCCACACTACTGTGCGTATTACACAATTATAATACTTGTGAGAAGATTTTTGCTAAAATTAAATCACAAATAGACATGCTTATATTAAAGTTACATTTAATAAATTTCATAAAAATAGAAATAGCTACATTTCATTCAGAAATTGGGTTTGATATCGACTCCAGATCTTATTTTGGTGTCCAGACAACCAATTGAGTTTAATGAACATACAAATGTGCAACCTCATTGTGGCGAATTCGGAAGTACAATTTCTGTTTGCATGAGCACGGGGGTGGAACCCCATATGAATCTCAAAAATGAGCATCGGTAAAAATGATATGTGAATTTCCGCTGCACCAGATGTGAAGCATAACACCAGATGTGACTGGAAAAATAGGCCGATCGCAGGGTAAGTTTTCATCTTTTCAAACATTTATATAAAATTCAATCCTTTTTTAAGAAAATCGAAATGTGATTCTACCCTCCTGACTCTCCTCTATATTACCCCTTGTTGTTTTGAATTTCTATGCAGTCTTCATCGAGATATTCTTTCCGTCGTGGGTTCTGGTGTGTCTAAAACATGCAATATGAATGAAGAAAATGTCACTAAACGGACTCAAAAAACATAGATTTTACGAAATCTCACTACAGGTCGATGCTAAACATTCAAACAAATCCTGGTTTAAATATTTATTGAGATTTGGCTTCATACAAGGGAATCGCTGCTCAAAATTGCATTTGAGCTCCAGATGTGCTGAAGAGATTCATAAGTGATGTAGAAAACCATCTACAAAACTACGGACCTGTTCCATATAATCATTGAATAGCCAATGTATAGAAACAATATAGGTTTTGCATCTATGGCTGAAAGTTTAATTGTAACATTAGTGTGTTTGATTACCACAGTGACAGAGCTTACTAGATTATACTAACATTAGAAATACTAAAAGGCTCGAGTACATGAAAATGGTGACGCAGAGCGGATAGTACTCTTATGAGTACCTATCGTGTCATATAATATGTTTCTTTAATAATGTTTACATTCATAAAGATATCTATAACTTTAATTTTCCACAAGTTATAGTTATAGCGACAGACTGTTATGTGTAAATATCATGGCCTGATGCGACATCGAAGGTTTTTCTTTACAGGATATGGGCCGAGAACATTGTCTGTAAGGAAAACCCGAGATGCCGCCCCAGGTCATGATATTTCTACATAATGATCGAGTTCGATATACTATAACTGTTTTATCGCATGATAAACAGAAATGAGAATTTTAATAAACATAAAATTTCAATTTATGATTGGCTTCTCTCCATAAATTAAATTTCCCACCCGAAACCTCGGTTACTTTTTATGTAACCCATGTCATCCATAATGTCTATCTGTTCATTGCAACTGACTTTATTTTTCTTTGCAAATCCTTTCTGTGGAGAACATTTCATGGGACTTAATAGTTGTGAATTGAATATTAAGCGTTTTTTCTTTGAATTGGAAAAAGTAATACGTGCGCTTACTGGTGAATTCTTGGACTTTGGAGTCTGCGATACGCGGAATCTTTTGACACATGAGGACAATTTAAAAGGCGAAAAAAGGATATGTAAGCGCTGATGACTTCCTCTTTTCACGATACACGTGACGTTTTATTCTTGAAAGTTTTAAACCTTTCTTTTTTGTGCCTAGAAAACGACCCATTTTCCTGAAAAATAACAAAAGAAACGAATTACGAAAGTTTTTTATAATTTACAGTTCCCACTGAAATAACAGTTATAAAGCGGAGAATAAGTTTAGTGATCTTTTTGCGTACATGAACATTTTCAGGAAACAATCTATGTGCATTATGAGCTACGCATGTCCGCTCAATACGGTTAAGATATGTTAAAGTTTCTTTAAAACTTCAAAGAATTACAGAGCAGGCATAAAATTCAGATAGGCATTGACCCATAATTGCGACTGTGGGCATGAAGTGAACCATGTAAATATACTGCAGGGACGTTTCTTAATGTGGAAAATAAATATGCAAATCTTCTTTGATCTTTTTTTAAAAGTTTATCACTAACTTTCTTACAGCATCATAACAAATTCAAACACGCTTCACATTACTCTCCTATTAAGCAGACAGTGCAATTGAGTGAATAATTAATTAATTAATTAATTTAGTTAATGCATGGTGACATAAAAAGGGAAAGATTGCAGTACACACAACGTCAATAAGTCAAAAAAGGCCTTCCCACCATATCTACGTATTTTAAAAACCTTTCGTATGCAGAATGTCTTATATCTCTTTCTATATGGATACTATGTTATTCAAGCTCGTCTCGTGAAAATGTGTCTATTTCGGATAATAGTATTTATTACAGAATGATACACAATAGAATTAATTCTAGATTGTTGCAAATTTTTCATGCTATGCACATATGAATCTCTTCAGCACATCTGGAGCTCAAATGCAATTTTGAGCAGCGATTCCCTTGTATGTAGCCAAATCTCAATAAATATATAAAACAGGATTTGTTTGAATGTTTAGCATCGACCTGTAGTGAGATTTCGTAAAATCTATGTTTTTTGAGTCCGTTTAGTGACATTTTCTTCATTCATATTGCATGTTTTGGACACACCAGAACCCACGACGGAAAGAATATCTCGATGAAGACTGCATAGAAATTCAAAACAACAAGGGGTAATATAGAGGAGAGTCAGGAGGGTAGAATCACATTTCGATTTTCTTAAAAAAAGGATTGAATTTTATATAAATGTTTGAAAAGATGAAAACTTACCCTGCGATCGGCCTATTATTCCAGTCACATCTGATGTTATGCTTCACATCTGGTGCAGCGGAAATTCACATATCATTTTTACCGATGCTCATTTTTGAGATTCATATGGGGTTCCACCCCCGTGATGAGAAACTCGGCCTTCAGATCATCCGTACATCAATGTTAAATCAACAAACATGACTATGACCCGTATTCAGAAAGGATACTTAATCTCAAGCTCGACTCAAACTCACGAAAGATCACCTCAAGTAACGCTGGAGTAGACTTACGGTAAGTAACTCACAATGTGCAAAGTGATATTCGTTTTGTTTACTCAGCCTTACCTCTCGTGAGGGAGACTTCAAAAGTTGACCCATAACAGCACACAATTTACATTGAAAAAGTGTAACAATGTCGTTTAAAAGAGTGTATTTCACCGAAGTGGAACAATTTTGTTAGAAAAATAAATTATTAAAAATCTTTGAAAATAAAAGAAAAAAAACGATTTTAAATATATGTTCGAGAAAACAAACACATGAGGAGAAAATTAAAGAGAATTTAATAATTTTCAAGTAGTAAATGCCAAAATAGCAAAATAATGTTGGAAACCTGAAAGACAGGACGAAAATAAAAGAAGCTAAAGAAAGTAGTGAAAGGCTTATGACAGGCATTTAGAACTGAAAAAAATAATACATTTCAATAGCGTTAACTTTATTTTGAAAGTAGCATCCAATTTTTATGTCAATGAATTATTTTTTGCAATACACAATTATGTTTCCCTTTTTTAATCATCTTATGACATTTTAAAGGCCCATTATGCCTCAGAAATTCTATCAATTTTATTTCTCAAAATTTCAACTTTTGCAAAGGGTATAATCATATTGCATTATCATTTTATATGGAAGTCAAAATACTACATTGTTTACATTTTTCTACCATCATAACACATTACTGCACGTTCAGTGCAACTTTAAATAGTTTTTAATTTTTTTTTTTTTTAGAATTAAAATAGAAAGAGACATAACGTGCTTTTAACAAGGCTGTTTTATTTAAATCTTTATCGTTGGTATTTGCAAATATATAATCCTAATCTTTTTAATTTCTTGAATCATGTCATACTATTGCGAAAATGGTTCAGAACCATATGTTGGTCTTTTAGACACTTCGTCAGCCTTTGACACAGTCTGGCACAATGGACTATTTTACAAACTCAAACAAATCGGCATACCATCAAAAACTCTACGAATAATAATGAAATGCTACAGCGGAATGACGAGTATGATATATGTGAATGGAACTGTCACAGATGCGTTTTTATTGCACCAAGGAACAAGACAGGGAGGAGTGTTGTCAAGTTTTTACTACTTAATCTACATTAATGATCTTCTGAATGAACTAGAAAACAATAAAATAGGTTGTTTTGTGGGAAAATTAAACTGCTCCGCGCCTACAATGGCAGACGATATTACTCTTATTTGCCCGGATGCAAATTCTCTACAGTCATCTCTTAATATTGCATATTCATACTCATGTAAATGGAGGTTCCTTTTTAATCGAGAAAAAAGCAAATTTTTGATATGCAGCTTTAAAAGAAACCCACATAAACCACCGATGATTCGGATAGCATCAACGAATCTACAACGTGTATATAGTGCTCGCCACGTCGGTATTGATGTTGTACCATCACTAAAATGTACTAATTCAATCGAAACTAGGTGCTCAAAAGGCCGAGGTTCCTTATTTTCAATATTGGACTTAAGAAATGAAGACTCTGAAATAAATCCAATGATTCTAGCAAATATGACTGAAAAAATAGTTTTCCCTACGACTCTTTACGGCTGTGAACTATGGAATAGCATGACATTGAATGATTCAAATATCGTAGAAAAGTTTGTTAGATTCTGCGCCAAACGTATACAAAATTTCAGTCAAAGAACAAAAACGGACATCGCACTAAGTATGCTTGGTTGGTCATCAATGGAGTCAAATATTGACAAAAGAAAATTACTTTTTCTCGAAAAACTATGCACAACACCAACATATCTACTGGCAAGACAAATTTTCGATCTTAGATTACAGCTGTTTATAAATGTAAATTTCACTATTCAGAAAGGATTCATACCAGATATATTTAGAATTCTAAGAAAATATAATTTAACAGATTACCTATACAACTATGCCAAAAGTGGTCGTTTTGCTTCTAAATGGATGTGGAAAATAATTGTTAAAAAAGCTGTTAAATCGTTTACAGTTTTTGAATGGAGAAAAAATATCTTTGAAGATGAAGACTTTATTCGTTTCAGAAGATTACATCTGGACCTTAAACCTGCTATAATTTACGAAATGCCACGTAATGCTCAGGAGTTGACTTTGTGTATGTACATTGCAAAATTATGGGCAAGTGTATCATACTTAAAAATCCAGATGTGTTTAAAATGTAACGTTCAAACAAGTGATATATTGACGCATATATGTTAAGAATGTCCATCTAACAACAATGAAAGATCACACTTTTTTGATCAACTCAATTCCATTGTAAATATCAATATTATGCAAGACATACATAATCTTTCAAATCCTTTAAAACTTGACGCTATGATGGGATCTCTTCTTTTAAACACATGTGCAATAAACCCAAACGAGTACCAATCCTTTTTATTCCAGTCGTTTGCTTATATAAAACTTGTTGTAGGCAACAAGTTTACTGTCAGAGAAACTAACTGAAATATATTTCACAAATTGTGTCATATCAAACAATAAGCGTACCTAGATGTTAATCCATTTTTTAGTGTTTTTGTTTTCGTTTCGTTAATTTTAAATGGAATTCTAGACAATAAATTATATATATAAATATATATATATATATATATATATATATATATATATATATATATATATATATATATATATATATATATATATATATTATATATATATATATATCACAGCATCTTTTGTTACAATTAAATGTAAATATGTATAAATTATATTATGATGCATATAAATTTATGTGCTTAACCTATGTTTACACCATGACCTATATTTGCTATGTTGAATTATTGTATAAGTTGTAATGATTGTGATTGTACATTTATATATATATGTTTTTTCTTCTATTATGTTAAAATCTATGAAAATGGGAAATAAAGTGTAATAATAATTGAATCAAATTCAATGATTTTGTACATAATCCCCCCACAAAAAAAACAACAACAAACAAAACAACCCTGTTTGATTGTGATGCTGGAATACTTAACGACTGAAGCGGTAAATCATTAATCAGCTGTTATTAAAGTTACAAACTGAATCTAAGTATTGAAACGCCATACTCGTTTAGTAAAGTGTATTGTAAAGAAATCAAAAACTGCCATATTTTGTACATGTATGTTTTTGTCTCATTAACTTGTTAATTTCGTATATTTGTTGTTAAAAACTTATATTATCAATTCAGTAAGTAATTTTGGATATTTATCTACCTAAAATGTCCTTTAATTCAACTTGAAGCACTGCTTATCTTCTTATT